>NC_071670.1:53764833-54067500 GCF_028554725.1 Zeugodacus cucurbitae
GCTTATCAATTCCTGTCAAGCTAATCAAACAATGACAAAGTGCAGTAAAACACACACCTACTATAATTACCTCTAGGTTTGGAGAAATTTTGATAAAGGGGACTTTTTCTCCAAGTAAATAAGAACTAACTAATCACTTGCAAAAACAATACTCGTAATAAAAGAATGCAACTAATTACACGGGTAATCTAGTTCATAATCAGCACAGCAAAGCTCAACAATAATTTTAGTAGGTACTTAAGTGAAGCTAAGGCCCTCCAAGTGTTTAGAGTACTTTCGTCTACAGTAGTGCAAAGAACCAAAAGTAAAGAAAATGCGTAGTTGTAATACCGTTAGTGTGGTAACACAGCTACTAGTTAGCTGTAGCCTTTTAGTCTTGGTCTCCACCACACCAAGAATGGAACAAAATACAACCAAAGGATATTTGAAAGACATCGAGCCGGTGGATGAGGACCAGAGCGAAGGACCTTCACCACGCATTGTTGGCGGTCAGTATGCAGCCGATGGACAATTTCCACATCAAATATCATTATATATATTCGGTGATTTTACTTGCGGTGGATCGATCATAAGCGCCAATTACGTGGTGACGGCGGCACATTGTGTAACCAGCAAGCCAGGCAGCAAGTGAGTGGAGAGTCCATCATATTTCAATTTGCATTTATTTATTTTCTCTACCTCCTTAGTTATCCAGCTTATTACTTCACTGTGCGTGCCGGCTCTTCCCAGCTATACAGCGGTGGTGAGTACGTACGTGTCGCCGAGACGAAAGTTCATCCGCAATACCGTAGTTTCGTAAATGATATTGCACTCTTGCGTTTGGGTTCGAAACTCACCTTGTGCAGCCGCATTAAGGCTATACCGTTAGCTAGCGCCGAACCACCCAGCGGCTCTGCCGTCATCATCTCGGGTTTTGGTCGCGTGCGTACGAATGGTGAATTGTCGACACGTCTAAAATACAACACATTGCGTAGCATTAGTAATGCTCAGTGTAATCGGTTGGTTAGAGGTGTCGCCTCAACTACGCTCTGCTTGTCACACACGGCTGGAAATGGTGCCTGTAATGGTGACTCTGGCGGTCCGGGTGTCTACAATGGTCAGTTGGTTGGTGTGAGCAACTATATTGTTAATGGTTGTGGCTCGACTTATCCCGATGGTTATGCGAAGGTTCCTTCATTCCGCAATTGGTTGCGTCAAAACTCAGATTTACCGTGAGGGAATCGGAACTGTGGTATGGACTAACCCGTTGTGAAATAGCAAATAAAGAAACTTAGAGTTTATAAGCAAAAAGTATTGTTTAATAAAAGTAATACTAACATAAGACTCCTTAGTTAGTGAGAAAGTCTAATTTAAGGTTTCCAAGTCACTGCAGCGAACTGCAAGCCGATCAGTAGATATTCAACTTCTGTCCCTTCGCTACCTTCACAGCGATACTGACCCTGATTTCACTGCACTAATTAAACATTGTTAGCCAGTTAGTTTGGAAAAACTTTTGAGTTCTAAGTCTTCTCCAGCAGTTTTGTCTGGGTTCTCACATTGAGCCAGGTCTTCTTGATTCGGAGGAAATTTCAAGAATTCTAGAGAACTTCTTATACTCTGCAGAGTATTTTTCTCTAAATGGTTTTTAATTTTTCAATTTTAATCTCTAAAAAGTTTTTAGTAAACAGATGATCTTTGAAGTAAATATTGGAAGGAATATCTTCAAATTTTTCAAAATCTATTAATTTGTATTGTTAGAATTTTGAATTGAGTAATAATTATAAAAATAAAAACAAAAGCAAAATATGATTTGCAGTGATGTGCCTTTATCGAACAACTAACCTATTGTTGGTATCAATATTTTCAAGAGAGTTTTGACAGCTTGTCAAACTTGAAACGCCAACTATCAATTATTGTGAAATGGTTACTCATAATTTCAAAGTCAAATTGTAGCAGAAAATAAAAATATAATGAAACGATTTATATTTTCGATAAATAGATTACAAACATTTAAAGAAATGAGTGAGGACTAACAGTTTATTTAAGCAAACAGAAATTTAAGAAGGTCTCGTCTTGTTTATATTATCCCCATTCCCATATGAATTTATTTAAATAATAGTAATATATTTAAGAATGCGGGGAGATTAGGGATCCTTCAAAGTCCAGTATTTACCAGACTAAGCTTAAAACGCTAGGCACACGTTCAGCGAACCCAGAAGAGATAGAGAAAGAAGAGAGAAAGATCTACAGAAAAAAGAGAGCGCAAGATATAAAGAGCGAGAGAGAGGACGAATTCGAGTGTGCGTTCTCTCAATGCTCTTCTGGCCAGAACCAATTTGAATACCAATATTCTCTATTATTGAAGCGGAAACAAAGATGAGTTCTATAAGGAATCTATGAATAGATCTATTGACCTTTGCGAAGTGATTGGAAACAATAGCCGACTTAAGAACTTTGCACTTGGCCGATCCATGAGGGTAGTGGCGATCCTTTATGAGTATTTGGGTGCCATAAAGGACTAATCCGTGACCTTTCATATTCTAATCTAATATTTTTAAGAAACAGTTGCCAAATATCATATCCCAAAGTGATTATATGAAATTGAATTAATGAAAGAAAAAAAAATTAATTGAGTTAGGTGGCAACCCTATCTAAGAAAAAATTCTTTAAGTATGGTTTCAATTAACATTTATCCACTTGAAAAAAAACTTATTAGTTGAATAAAACCATTTACTATGTTTCTCAAACAGCTGGCAACCTTCTGCTGCTCTAATTATTTGAAAAATATATTTTTTTTATTTTTATAGTCTAATTGGTAATTTAGCAAACCATATTATTACCTTTATATATATTTTTTAAACTAATATTTCTTAAATTATAAATAGGGTGGCAACTCTATACATACATAAGCATTAATTTGAGCTTTCAATGAAATTTACTATGCGGAAATATTATAAAGAGTTGTAAGTAGCTTAGTTTGGTCTGCAAGCCTTTGAATTTTTGTTAGAAAGTTATAAATAATTTGATTGGCAACCCTATCCATATAATTTAATAAATGTTTTTAATATATCCTGACTTTTATTACGACTTCTTTTAAAGAAGTCTTCTCCTTTTTTACGACTATAAAGTCCAATAAATTTTATATAGAACGAATAGTATTTCCAACTTTATCTCTCAAAATAACCCTTTGAGTTGTATTTAGTTATTAGAAAGTGACCCCCAGGAAATTTTCTAAATTGTTGAGTGATAATTTATAAACACTTCTCTATTGATGAACGAAAAAAATGTTTAGTGAGTTTGATGGGTATTTCTACCAACTATTTGTCTATTTATATGTGCTATGAATCCATCATAATAATTTTACAAAAAAAAAAATACAAAATAAGCAATGCCAACAGAAAATGATTTTCAGCTTGAAAATTTGCAGATTTCAAGTGGGAATTTCCGCCGCTGTCAATCAGCGATTATTTCTGAATATTTTCTACGTCTACATACAAACAAATATTCAACGAGTATTAACGAAAATAGACGAAAAGCAGAATGTGTTAAGTAAATATGCTTACGGCTTGTATGCGATTACGGATGCATAAATTGCGAGATTTTGTTAATTAGTTTAGCACAAAAACTTACAGAAACAAAAGTGTTTATATGTGAGCTGCATATATGTATTAAACAATATACAAAGTATGTAATAATCAATGACAATAAATAAATATTATCCAGCTACACTTTTCAACAATTTCTTAGTATCCACCAATATTTCAAGCACCCAAAAAATATTTACAAACAAAATATACACAACTATTTTATGGTATATTAAATACCAAAACACAAACGACCAAAGCACCAATTTGTAATGCGGCGAAAAACAAAACTAAAAATCCCCATAATTAACACTAAATATAAAACTAAAAATTTTTTCCAACACAACGAAGAGAAGAATGTATTTCCATGTGACAAATTCCCTCATTTGTCACTGCATATTTAATTTCAAACAACCAATGCACAATAACACACAATCTCTCCATGCAGTCCCCCCTTTCAATTTGCATTTCACACACCCATCGTCATCAACATCAACATCAACATCATCATCATGAGCGGTACCGTTAAAGACCATCTGTTTTTTCGGAGAGCCGAGCGTAAATGCCCCACAATTTTTACGCCAATGACGTCAAATGTGACACAATAACCTCAAAAACAAGCACCCACTCACTAGGGAAGTAGTAAAACTAAAGCAGTTGTATATATATATATATGTATGTATATACATATATACCACAAAAAGACATAAGCGCAAAAAAAAACAATCTCAGCACAGAATTCTACTCCACGTAGCATAAGATGTGAGAATATGTGTTGTGTGAAAAGAAAGGCCGCATATAAAGACAAAAGCATGTTGCAATCATATGTTAAGTGATTATATACAAATGTTTATAAGCAAATGTTTCTTGTAACACACTAGCAACATGTTGCTGATAAAACTGCGCATGTCTCAAGCTAATACGTTTGTTGTAAATTAATGTGTTGCCTTTTTTGAGCAGCTATGACTTAAGATGTGCTTAGCAACAAGTTGCAGATACATGTTGCTTCGATATGATGTCGAAAATTGTAGTGAAACGAATGTTGCAATGGTAAGTGACTCGGTAGGAAAATACTTAGCGTATTTAAGCATTGTAAATATTAATAAAAAAAACTAAAAATAATAAAAAAATGTATAACGGTCAATCACTTACTTTGACTAATTAAATATTTGAGGTAAAAAAGATATCCAGAATTTATCAAACTTACCTGAAAAGAGAAGAATAAAATTTGTTAGTAAATTAAATGTAGAAATAATAATTATAAAATTTATATTTATAATGGTGTAAAACCGCTTAAGCCATGTGTAAAACCTTAGACCATAAGTATACCAAACTCATTCTGTCACTCGATAGAAGGGACTGCAGGAATTTGTTGGGAATACTCACAGGCCACTGTCTGTTGGCGGAATATGCCTACAAAATGGGATCGAGATGACTGCAGGAAATGTCAAGAGCAAGGTGCAGTAGAAACAATGAAGCATCTTCTGTGCACCTGCCCTGCATTGTCAAGGCAACGACTTCGCTACTTGGGAGCCTCACAATATGAGAATCTGGAAGAGGTATCGAAAGTGAAACAACAAAAACTTTTAAAATTCGCGTCAAGCGTAGACATCATAAAGGACGACTACTCCTCGCGGACAACGTGACGGTACTCCATCTGGTATTGCAAAGGACCTAAATAGGTTTATGTGCAGCGTATTGGCCTACCAGTATAACCTAACCTAACCTATAAATAATGGATTTCAATCCTTTCTTCACTCATTTCGTTGATAAGGATTTAGTTCCGATTGGTTTTCTCGCACTATAAATTTATACAGAATTGTTCCATCTCAGAAAAGTGATCTAAAAACCTCGACTAAAATTGTCATTCTATAAAAGAGCGTCCTATAATTCAATCCAAACTTAGAGAACGACAATTATACGTTCTTTGGAGGGTCTAAATTCACCTAATAAAGTTATAGAACCCCCATGACAGTAAAGCTCCTCGAGCTATTAATTTATTGATAAAATATAAAAACTTATATGAGACAAACTACAGAACCTTAAGCGTCTGGTGCGGTAGATATTTTTGGAAGATATTAATTTGTCTAAGAGTGCTTTTTAGAGGAAGAACTTAGATTTTCAAATATAAACTCAACTTTTCCACCCTTGCAGATGAAAATAGAATGATATTACCCCGCATATTTACATCACATTTAGTCGAAGCAATTAGGTCTGACGCATTTTGTAGTGCATTATCTCCATGAGGTAATAAATCTTTAGCTATAAACACATATCCATTAAACGTGTAATACGCCCCTTAGAACACACATCTCTAAACTCCAGCCCTAGGCTAAAATAACTTCCTTACAATCTCAACAATTTATCGCATGTAAAATACCGTTGAGTGTCCTTGCTAAAAATACTTTCAATTTAACTTGGCAAATCTATTTTTAGGCGCATGAGAAACAAGTGCTATGAACAGTTCACACACCCCACCAATACGCATGCATTTAGAGGTCAACTAGCAACACGACAATTGCTGCATTTACAAAGGGCGAAGGTGAGGCAGAGCGAATAAGAGTAGAGAGGTAACTCTGTGCATATGTATATTACGACATACATTGTGGGGCTGCATGTTCAAAGTCAACGCAGCGACCTGCTGACCTCTTTTACTTCAGCGACACTCCAATTCTAAGGGAGCAGAGACAATTTTGCAATTTCATATGCCAAAGACGTCATTCAGAAGTGAGAATAAATATGTAATAGAATTTAAACGAAATTTTTATGATTTTTAGCTCAATATCTAAACAAAATTTAACAGTACATACAGAAATACTGACTTTTTAATTTTTTAAAATCTTAAAAATAATTTTTTTTCGTAATCAAATATTAATTTCCAAAATTAACAATCGTTTACTAACAGCTACCATACTCTAAATTTCATTTAGTAATCCATCTATCGGCGGCTTTATGCAACTCCACCTATGAGAAGTACAAAATTCGATTAGTTCCGGTTTCAAATATCCGAAAACTACAACAAAAAATAACGAAAAGGTTCAATATCTTGCTCAATTGGAAATAATTTCCTGCAAGCTAGTTAAACTAGTGTCTTCCACAATACGAAGAAATTTATAAAAGCTCGTAAGGCATGCTTTGCAAAGCTTTTAAAGTGCAAAGCGTTCAGCTATGGATATTGAGCACCGAAATGTGCGTCTCCAGCAATTTTAATTTAATTTTCACTTTTCATTTTAGCTCTCACTGTATCTCTCGTGCTCTCAACACTCACTTGCCATTTGAGCTTTCGCTCTGAGTATAAAACATTTTATTAATATTTTATGCTCTTCACTTAATGTTTTCGCTCAGCAAGTTTCTAGCTTTCCCTCTCTCTCTTTGTCTGTTCTTTCGATGCTCTACGCTCCGGAGCGTTCGTATCGTAGCTGCGTTCGTTACCAGCAACAGGAACTTGTCGCAGCTGCGTCTGCGTTTGTTGTTGTGGGCGTTTATTTCTGATTGCCGCATTATGCAGCACGTGAGCTGAAAGCACAATGGCAGGCAATACGTATAATGCCGCGCGGCAAATACAAAAGTTGTAGTGCATGCAGCGCTGTAAGGCAAATACGATATGTAGTTATCCTAGGCCAACAAGTTTGAACTTAGCTCAGTGAAAATTCACTTTTCATTCGTTATTTGCTTTTAGCTACTTGTCAGTGACGGTTTGGAAGAGTTGAATTCGCTGTTAAGATTTATTCACATTTATACTGTAATTTAATTTCAAGTATATTTTTTCAGTTCCCTAATTATATTCGAACTTATCTTGGAGAGCGGTCTTAATTTCAATGACTCTCTCGTATGATATATTGGAGCGAAGTCATTTAAGTGTAATAAAGATCCAAGAAAGAAGAACAGTAATCAGTTTTAATAAAATTGGATATTTTACCAATTTGCTTAAAGCATTTCTTTAGCTCTGGTGGCAACTCTACTAAAAAATTCCCTAAAAATTTATTTCTTAAAATTTTTTTTATTATCAAAGATCAAATTGTAATATGTTCTAAATTTTCAAAAATTAATTCAATAAAAATATTTAACAAGTGGCAACCCTTCTCCAAAATATTTTTAATGGTAACCTCTGAAACTCATTAATCTGTTCATATCTGTATTTTTGTGATTTTTTCAACTTATGATTTTAATCATTTAATTTTTGAAAACAGGTGGCAACCCCTTCATTTTTTTTATTTTTAACATTTAAATAAATTCATAAGTTTCATATTCAATTGAATATTTTTTCATATTAATATTTTTTACTAAAAAAATTCAAAAAGGGTGGCAATATGGTAAAAATTTAAAATCAAATAACCACTCTCTACCAGAAAAGTAAAACCTTTTTTATAAAATATCATCAGTCCGAGGATACGAGATTTTCGAAAAATTCCTAAGGAAGTTTTCCTTCAAAAAGCTTATGGTTCGCAAAGCAACCCTGCGAACCTATTTTGACTGTTAAGTTTATTTGTCCTACTACTACTCGTCCTACTTACTTTATCAATTTTTTGTGCTAAATTTCCTTTTTCTTTTCCAAGTTCCACACTTTCACCTGCTTATTACTCCGGCTCTTTCATTTCGTCCACACTCAAATTGCAAGCGCAGCCAAAGAAGGCGTTGTCGTTGCCGTTGCTGTGGCTACCAATCTTCTGTGCACCTACTCAACTGCTCACCTGTCCAAGCATCACGGTCCGAGCTGTTGTGATGCTGAGATAATGACACTGCTGACGGTGCTTCGATGGCATTAGAATTACTTACACATACAACTGAATTCATTTCCAGTCTATATACACGCACACAAACATTTACATCTAAGAGCCTTGGTTGAAATGGACACAGTGTAGTCTGGCCTGGTCTTCAGCACACAGTATACACTCCACATAATCCCACCACTTGCCCACAATCGCTGTCATAATAATGCTGAAGAGGCAAATTTCTTATTGCTATAGGTATACCTGGGCATATAAGCTGTGTCAAGTCATTGCTTCAACAGCAGCAACAATGATAACAGTTTAATAATAATGCAAAATAAATACACTACAACAACAAAATCACACATTTTCCATTATATTATAGAGCCAGCTTATATTTATTATGAGAGCACTTTCTTCGTAATTTGACCTGCAGTTTTGTGCCTTTCATTTCATCACAAACATCTTTTGTTTCATTCGCATTCGCCAGTGATTGTAGCATTACTCGAGTGTTGTTGTTGAGTTTATTGATGCATAATTTTGCAATTTTCAAATGCTTACAGTCGCGTCAAGAGATGTGCAAATTATCATAATTGAATTGTTTTGATGCAATGACGGTTGATTGGATTGTTATTTCTATGAGGGTGTATCAAGCGACAGGTCAAGGCCGTTTGGTGATTTTTACAGATTTTAAGGAGATTATAATGTATGAATTTAAAGCAATATAACGATATTTTTGAAAGGTGTGGTGGATTTTAGAGAACAGAGTTTTATCTGTGATTGTAATTGTGATTTTCTAGTGTGAGTAAACACAGCGCCATCTAGTGTATGCTGGGGTTCCCCTCTAGTATTTATAGTACACGACATTCCTTTCCTTCAATATATGACAAGAGGATTCACACTTAATAATTTTTCACCAATGAAAAATATCAATAATCTCTCCTGAGGGGAATGCTTTGAAAACGAATCTATCTCTTAGTAGTTGCCAAGATTCCAATAATTACGGAAAGGTGAATAATCCGAGTTACGGAAGGTAATTTGTAAGAAATTTGACTTCTATTGCCAATTCATGAGTTCGAGTTATGAAGAAATTCGAGTTATAGAAGTGCGAGTTGTGGAAGTTCAACTGATATAATTGACTATTGTTCTATAAACATAATGGAACCAATATATCCATAAGAAGACCCTATATTTATACTTTAGCAACAAAAGTTGCTAAGAGAGTATTATAGTTTTGTTCATATAATGGTTGCTTGTAAGCCATAAAACTAAACGAGTTAGATATAGGGTTAGACGAGACGAGGGAGAGACGAGTTAAAATCCGGCTGTCTGTCTGTCCATCCGCCCGTCTTTACACAAATACTGCATGTAATTCACAGGAAATTTTTTTCTTCTAATAGTGCGTGTCTGTATATATATTGTGAGATATCTTAGCAAAATTAAGTGACCGTATAGTCTTTAATATAGTGTACCTTGGTGGGGAAAATGAGTGAAATCGGTTTAGGAATTACATCAGCCCTCATATACCATATATGATGATTTTCGTTACTCTATTGGACTTTATGCCGAATATATGGGTCAAATTGTGTGTTATCTTAATAAAACTATATTGCGAAACTCTAAAATGTTCGGTTGCACTCGAACTTAGCCTTTCCTTACTTGTTTCTTTAGGACCTTTTCAAACACGTTATTAGCTTATCCGACTTCATAGTATGAGATATTTGAGAACACTTTTCTACGATTTTTGTACTGGTTTCTACACTTTAAGAACATGATTTATTAAGATTTTACGAGGTAGAGCCTATTAACTTCGAAAATATATGGAATTTCACGCAATGTGGTCTAATTTCATATCCGGCGGCAAAGAAATCGTTTAACAAGCCTCTGTAGAGATAACAGTTATCTAAAATAAGGTCTCCGGCGATATTCTTCCAATAAAAATTTTAAAGATCTATACGAAAATATGACCTCCATACACGGAAGATCAGGTCTTTAAATTTTTCGAACCCCAGATAGACTGCCTTATAACTAAGGTCACATCCCATATAAAAACAATTGCCTTTCAAGTTTCCAAAAACTTTGTTGAATTGGAGTTTTCTAAGTATGGTGGATTGCTAAAGTTAGATAAAGAATATTATATTTGGCTTAAATTTTTTGTTGCTTTATCCACTGTTGTCTGATTGATTTTATGATATATATTTTCATTAAAAAAAAGTAAAAAATAAAGTCAAAGAAACTTCCAACAACAAACAACAGGCAAAACATCAATCGTTTGGGGAAATTCAGTTTCATTTCAGTGTCACAACAGTTGTCCCTTGGCGTTAGCAAGTGGTGAATTCATACACAGTGTGGGTCCAAGGATATATTTTTGCTTTTATTTCACATACAACTGGGGACACATGGTGACTGATATATGCAAAGGAACACGTGTCTACAGTTATTTATGTATTGAGCGCAGAAAACAAGGACGGGCAGTTACATACTGTACATTACATATACAGTTTCATATTTGCATATGCACCACACTTCTTTGGAAATTGTCACGGTTTTACAATAATATTTTTTATTTCATGTCACTGCATCCGCTTATAATGCGCATCTAATTAATGATGACACAAGAATACGGAAATCACAGCACAGCTGAAATAGCATGACTGGAGGGCGATAAAATGGCTACATATGGATATGCTATATGGATATCTATTAATACATACAAGCAACGCTTTATAATAAACGACTGTTACTCAGATCCTTTTAATTTCCTGCGATGTTTCCTCGACGGTCTTAATCACAGCTAGTTTTCCAGACAAAAAGAATACACTCCCTCTTTGAGATATATATTAATGAATAAAAAAAATATATTATTTTCTAAAAACTTCAAAAATAAAATATTTCTTTATCTGAAATTGTGTGCAGTCACGCGTGAACTCCCGCTGAGTGCAGTGATCCACATTCAAATGTTCAAATTCACATTTAAATAAGCGCATCTCTTCAGCCCCAACACCTTGACTCATCTACGCTTTTATAAATGTGTGTGTAGATAGCGAGGCAATTGCAGAATTGATCTCCGCTGTGAAATATGTCGTAATATGCAAATTTTGTCGTTCTGAAAATGATTTATGGATGCCGTTGGAATGCAACGTTGTGCAACCGAGCGCACTCAGCGACATTGCAGGCAGTGAGATGAGACAACATTTTCACATGCAAACGAGCAAATGCTGCTATAGAATGATTGTGAAATGAACTAGTGTGAGTGAAATGAAGTGTTTGTGAACTATTTTTAAACTAGTATGACCCAAAAGTTAGCCAGCCCAACTAGTCGGCCGATTAAAATCAGGCTTCAATCTAACAATCGTGCAAACGACTTGCAATAGCGTTTATAAATCAAGTTACATACAAAATTTCATATAGTACAAAATTTAAAATTTTACTACCGAGGCAGAATTTTAAAAGAGTCCCTATATTCGGCGATAACGGTTTGTGGGGGAGTTTACTTGCGGGAGCTCCGCATCATCCTTAGTTTCAGGCTTCCCGATTATTGCAGGGTTTTTCCCATCGTCTGCCAAACTGCAGCGCTGCTCCTTCTCCTTCTATTCCAACTATTACTCATACCCGACAAGGGTTTATTGCATGGAAGAGAGGTATACCTAAGCGTAGTGTCTACCTCTAACCAAAAGTTAAAAGTCAAAGCATAAACCATGGCTACTATAAAGGCAGCGACGAGTTCACTGACTATGTGCTCAAGGTTGGTTAAGGAATGCCTATTATCACTGTCGGTAGCATCGTTATTCTTTTTAATTAGATTAATCTAGGTTCCTGGGCACTGCGGAATCGCGGGGAATGGTAAGGCTGATTAGCTTGCAAGGTCAGGAACGTCGGACTCACTATTAGAAGCATGGAAGCATGTAGGAGTACCGTTGTCCTATTTGGTTTGCTAATGGACAGATAGGCGTCTCGCTGGGTAGACGCTGATCAGTCACTAGCACATGCGCAGTCGCAAACCGTAGCAAAACTATCAAAAAGGTTAAAAGACCTAAACATCTTAAGCAGACTAAATTAGTTATATCAAAAATAATAAGCATCGAACAGCAAATAGTACAAAGTTTATCAATAATCACTGACTAAATATTGAAGTAATGCTATAAAGTTGTTATAAACTACGAATTATTCCAAAAGAATGGGTGTGTGATATTAAAAAAGCGAAAATTATTCAAAATCAAATAATCAAAAGATTGTGTTTAAATGAGTCCAAGTCTCCTCCCCCATGCAACGTACTACACATTTACATCGAAATCCAGCACGCCACACTGTCACGCAACATTTACTCAGACGCACATCACTGACACTCCATATTCACCACACGCATCACATCAGCTCAGAATACCACATTTGTACACCACAATACACATCCGTAAACAGAAAGGGAGCGGAAACCCGAACGTCATTCCTTATCGTTTCGATTACTTGATCAATGGTTTATGTCATTCGCATTCAAATTGAGAATGCTCTATTAATTAGAAAACGGACTATGTTCACAACACAAATAGAAATAGGTCGGCTGAGTATCTCTTATAAACCAATATATGTACGTATATGTCACTTGAAAAATATATTATTATTTGAAAGTTCAACCTTGAGCTGCTTCAACTGCTGCAAATCAAATAAATGTCTTTAACAACAACAAAAAAATCAAAAGATTTTCACTAAATTTCATTAAAGTGAAATTGATTGCAATAAATTCCAGCAATTTCCTCTCATATTCACAATTTATGCCACATTTTCCACTTAAAAAAATAAATATATATTTTTTTATTATCGTCCTCTTTCTCTTTTATTTCTTCCAACACTTGCATGCGTCTACTAAAAATCCATCAATAACTGTCATTCGCTCTGTTAGTATGTATATGTACGTGTTGTTGTTGTGTGAAAACTTCAAGCATATTGTGAGTATTTTAAATTACAGTCTTCATAGTTAAATATTTGCGCAATTTGATGCTTGTTTGCTCACATTTCCTAGCAGTTAAACGCTGCTCGCAAGCAACAAGGCGACATGCAATATGCATGTGATACTTTATAAATATTCTAAGAATTTGTAAAAACACACCATACACTTACAAATATGTATATATGTATATATAAGAGAAAATACATATATACATGTCTATATGTATTTTTATTGCATAGCGTGTGGATAAACGCTCTTTAAAAGTATGGTCACTGATACTTCAGCATTCCAGTCAAGCGCGCACAGTGAGAGGTCATGTGAAAGAATCCTAACTGTAATTTTAAACTCAAGTTACATTTTAAGTGGTTTTAAGTAAAAAGACAATGTTTCATTATTTTATTCACAAATTTAAGTCTAATCTTCTTTTTTTTAGGTAAAAAGACAATGTTTCATTATTTTATTCACAAATTTAAGTCTAATCTTCTTTTATTTTGGGCCATAACATTTAAAATCTCTTCCTCCATCACGTCTATATCTCTATGGATATTCAAGAGAACCATTCCGTTCAGGTGTGTTTCTCCAGTTTTATTTCTTAAATATGTTTTAAGCCTGCGAAGTAAGGAAAACGAGCGTTCACTCGAAGCGACAGATATAGGGATTGTTGCTCCAATCTTTAAAAAACGATGCACTGTTTTGAAAATTTTTTCATCGCAACAATTCAACGCGTCCAAAAGTGTTTTGGATCTCTTTGTTTGATTTAACCAGTTCCTGAAAATATATTCAAAATTTTAACAACCCAAAACCCCCCCCCCCCCCCCTGCGTTCGCCCCTGCTCTTAACTGTAATAAATGGCTATGCGGTAAGGTCTGGTAATTAGCACTAGACTCTTTCTACCTTCAAATTAAATTGTATTGTTATTGTTGAAAAGCGTTGCACTTGACCGCAAATTTATATTCAAGACAATGATTGTCAAAGAAATATGTGTCATTAAGTCGGCTCGCTTCATTAAGTTGTAGTAAAAAAAATCTTAAAGATCAAGATCAAGAAAAGCGCAACTAGGCATTAGTGAGTAACTTTGATATACAATATTATCATCATCAATTTGCACTACAACCGGGTGTTGGTTTTGGCCGCGTCCATAACCCTTCGCCAGTCGTCTCTGCATTGCGCACGTCGGCGCCAGTTGGAGATTTCAAGCTTCGTCAGGTTCACATTCACTTGATCCTTCCACCTGAGTTTCGGTCGTCCTTTTCTTCGTCGGCCGCCAGTGGGTACCGTGTCGTACATTTTTCATGCTGGATTGTTTTCTTCCAATCGGGCAATATGTCTGTATTGCCAAAGAGCTCATACAGCTCGTCTCGTGTAGCGAGCCATAAATCCTTCGGAGGATTTTTCTCTCGAAAGCTCCTAAGGAGTGCTCATCTTTATTGGTCATCGTCCATGCTTCCGCGCCATACATCAGGGCGGATATGATGAGCGACTTACAGATCGTTACTTTGGTTTTGCGAGAGAGGGCTTTTCAATTTCTGCTTTTCAATTTCAATAAATGGGGTGTGGTAGCTTCTCTGCATATCCAGTTGCAGTTTACCTATCATGCTCAATTCCTACTCCTGCGTCCACATCGAGCACACTGAGCAACGTAAGCAAGCCTGAGCGAGCTGCGCTAACCAATCCGAGTGGAACTCAGATTCACGGCTAAGAGAGAGGGAGCCTTGATGAGGCCACTCCGACTTATTCGGTTTAAGTGTTTAAGGAGTCGCCAAGGTTCGCAGTGTCTGTCCACCAGGAGGTGCGGCTGCAAGCGGGCGTCTGTCTTGGAGCAAGCGGCTCGCTATATAAACGTTGTACAAAACTTTATTCCCCAACCAGGGTTATGGGTTGGGTTTGGGACCCGCCATTTAAAAAAAAACCAATGAAACGAAACAATGAACCAATGAAAACGATAAAACGTTGAGTAATAAACTTGAGTTACCGCCTTAGACACTAGTTGCTGTCATAAACACGAGTTATTGTCATAAGCTCGCGGCCATAAACCCGAGTTTAGTGAATATTATGTGTTAAACACTAAAACATGTTCACAGAATAGGAGTTTAGTAAGACAGATAATGTGTTCTAACTCGCCTTAAATCTTAAACACTGCTTTTTGGACTTAATGAAAATTTAATCCAAGTTTTCAACAAAGTTCGTCTCGGACTCTTTTTTTCACAATTAATATCATATTCTCAATACCAAAATTATGCAGACCAAATTGAACTCAGAGTTAGGGAAATTAGAAACGTTAAAAGCTTTATACTTAGGGTTTCGTAAATGTTCGAATAACTAGCTGAACTTCTGCTAAATTTAAAATTTCTTCATCCCACTTAATATGTTTCTCAAGGTTATCCGACAAAATGAAGGGTACTAAATGACTGAGGGATTCCTATTTGAAATAAAATAAATGGTTACGGTCACACCCAAAAAATTAACTTTTCATATGGATTTTTTTTAGGTCCATCATCGGATATGATTTTATCGCATTATTGACATAACTTCTGAAGTATTCTTGGCTCAATATATTGGCTCAATATATTACTTTCAGAAATAGTAAAGAGTCAAAGGGAGCTCTACCTGGCCGACGCTTACCGAGCACTATTTCTCACACTTTTTGCAATATTATCATCTTTATCGAAAGTCGATTTGCCGACGATTTACTCAAGCGCTATAAATATTGGTCAAAGATCCTCTGCAACTCCCCAATGCAGCACGGTTAAGGAATGGTAATGCAGAGTATTCTCCAGATCAAGACTTTCTGAAACATATGAACTTCAAAAAATTTAACCTCAGAGTAAAAGCAGAACAGCCTATAGATCTTAATAACAACTATAGAGAAATGATCATATGACCCACCGAGCCTTAATCACACCACAACAAAACCTCAATATCAATATCAGAAATAATAAATTACATAAAACGAATTGAAGTAAGAAACATAACAAACAGTGACACTTAATTAAGAAATTCCCCAGCCGGGAGGAAAAGAAAATTGCAAACAACTGAAACAAGCAAATACAAATGTATCTACAAGTATAGTATTGCTTCGACAAATTAATAAAAGCGTCACATCGCTATAAGTAAGCAATAAAAGCAAATACGAAGACTGGATAAGAGCGGAGTCCAAGCTCCAGACAAACCAACACAAATACCCACAGCACGAAAAGCATGATGAAAGTTTAAAACTGTCCAATATTCATTTTAATTAGAAGAAATGACAAATTACCCAACAAATTGTCTGCCTCGGACATAACGTAGCGAAGTGAAGTGGAGTGAAGTGGAAGATGGCGATGTGGAATGTGCATTGAAGAATGCGGAATGCCAAATACCTACGGACCAGTGCCAAGTTCAGTTCAATGAGTTGTATGAAACGGCACACGCTCGGCATACTAAGCGCTGGGCGACAGGTGTGAACACGCTGGTTCAACATGAAGATAAATGATTTGTAAGACAACTTAATGAAACCCCCCACCACGAGTGGACGGAGTGGGTGATCCATCATCTGACGATGAGGTGTTGAAATGCGCAACAGGACAAAAAAGGACGCACTTGAGGGGGACATGAGTTATGAGGGTGCTTAGATTAGATAAGTAGGTATTCATGTATAATTGGGTGGAGGAAAATTGTCGCTGAATGTATTTTTGATATCGACCTATGATTGCCGAAAAGGCAGTCGCTTCCTTATTTCCACAGTTCAATAAATCAAAATGAAAATGAGATAAGACAAAATTTGGCATAGATGAGCAGAAATGGTGTAGATAGAAAAAATGTGTAATGAGTCCACCTCTAGGGGGAAGCGCAAATGGAATTTTTATTTGAATGAAAAATGGATTGTTGAGCTTTGGACCGCTGGTTAACAACGTAATACCGGTGAACTGTGAAATAATGTTTCTCAGATCATTCAAGGGTTATAGACATCTGCCAGAGGAGTTGAAAATCATGTTAAGGTAGCCTGCTCTGTCAGACTTCTTATCAGGAAGTAAGGTTCCCATTTTTTCTGACGCTTACGCCCCTTTTATATTATTGCCGGGAATGTCTCCAGCTATTACTAGACAAATGAGAGAATTTTCAAACCGAAAAATATTTGGGATGTGAGTCAGAAGAGAGTATTGAGCTCAGTTCGTGCAGAGTGAAAAAAATACGTGGTATTAACCTTGCAAAAAATTCCAAAGATACTGCAGAACTTATCTTTAATTGCTGGTAGTTTATATCACCAAAACAATAGCGATGGGTCTGCTATCTAGAGATGGTCGAAAGAACCCTTAAAGAACTATATCAATATGGACATTATAAATATCGAAAGAGGATTAAAGCTTCGGTTCTTCAGTTTGGGAGATATCACGAATATTCAATTTGGAAAAGAAGCACCTGAATCTGAACAACTTCCAAGCAAAGCAAGTAAGGAAGGTCTAACTTCGGGTGTAACCGAACAGTTTAATATTAGGTATATGAGAGCTAGGGAAAGTTGTGACCCGATTTAATTTTTGGCACGGAGACATATTAGTAGAAAAAAAATATTCTAATTTTTTTCAAAATATCTGAGATACATACCCATATTTTCGTTAAAAAAAATATAAGAAGCACTGAGGTCTTCAAGTTCGATATATGGGGCCTTGAAAACTTATGGTGCGATTTCAACGGATTTTAGAAAGGTGATACCACACTGTAAATGCAATATTTGTGTAAAGTTCTGTTCCGATATCTACATATCGAGCCAGGTCGACTTCAAAATTCTGGTATATGAGAAGTTGGCGTGGTTGTGAACCGATTTGGCCTATTTTCATAACATATCATTGGGATGCCTTAAAAATGTTATCAAACGAATTTCATTGAAATTGGTAGAGTAGTTTCAGAGATATGGTTTTTGACCCATAAGTGGACGGAGCCACGCCTTATATATGCTCTCTTCACTGACCTCTTTTCCGATTAAGTGCATCCGCTTTTTTTATTAAGAATTAAGCTTGGGTTTATTTAAGATAAGCCACTTATCCATTGAATGTAGGCATGTTCTACTTAACAGCGAGAGTGTTTTTCTTTTCTTTCATAAGGGTTCTTAGCTTTTATTTTTCATTATTTATGACATTCCCTCACTTTGCATACCATATAAATTTTGTCTAGCAGTTCATTTTAGTTATTTATGTAGCAAAAGGTAAAAGGAAATGGAAATTCTTTATGTTGCTTTGTTTTAAAATTTATGGCCCACAAAGCATTTAACTTATTTAATACAGCTTTCAGAGTACAGCCGACAATCGGCGTCGACCTTTGGCCGCACCGAAAGGGTACATACCAAAGGACAATATGTGAAGAGGAGAAAGTGTTGTGGAAAAACAGAGAAGACAGTTTACAAACAAGAATTAAATAAAAACAAAAAGTGACCTTTAACACTCAGAAAAGAAAAAAAAAATCGCATGTGATCCCTCTGAGTTTATATTTTTCTCTTCTTAATTGACCCCTTTTTTACAATTTTTTTTTGTTGCTCTAAAAGTATACTATTTCTTTTCATATATTTCTATTAATATATTATATAAATATTTATTGTTAAACTTTTTGCATATTAACTTTTCGATTTGATTTTATACGCTTAATTTCACTTTGCTCGGTTTAAAAATGCGCGAATTCCTAAACATTTCTACAGCACCTAAAACTCGTTGACTTTCTCTCAACTTGTTGCTTTTCGATAATTCAACAATAGCTTTGCTCCATCCTTCTGCATTTTTATTTTCTCAAACTTTTCATCTATTGTTGTTGTTGTTGTTTTTCACTTACACTTGCATGAATGTCTTTATGCCGTTTATGGTTCAGTTAATCGATGACGGTAAAAGTTTGCCAATTTATTATACTTTATGCCTTTCAATGTGTGTTACGTGCCAGCTAAAGTATTTCTCCCTCTTCCCTACCCCCTGGCGCTTTGCGCCGCCTTTGAAATGTTTCCTTTCACTTCAAAGTGAATTCTATGAAATTCTATTTTTCTACACAAAGTTTTCTTCGATTGCTGCGCTTTTACTTCTGATATTCAGAGTAATTTCTCGCATTTTATTGCCTCCCAGCTAACGGTAAAAATGATGTTTGAGTTCTTTTTGCTATTGTTGGTAACACACAGCTTACCTCTGATTTAATGGTTAATGGTGAAGTACTTGGTGCGATTATTTCAGGGGAAGTCTTTTAGCGAGATTATTTATGAGGTGATTTAGGATTTAGTGGATAATCCGGTTGTAAAATTTGATATGAAGATGCAGATTTTGAGTCGAAACGGTTAGATATAATACACTTCTCAATCTACTGTTGAAATTAAACGAAATCGACTAGAAAAAGTTGTTATATTATAACCTTAGATATTCCGAGACATTTCGACAACCAAAAGCGCTCTCCAGCAACCCCTTTACCAATACAATTACAACTAGGAAGTATTGGATCAAGTATAAGGAAGAAACATCGCAGAAAGGTCTCACGGCTGACTTAAGTCCGCATAGTAAATTTAAAGTTGAGGTTTATCTCTTAATAAAACTTTAAACTGCTTAATTAGTTTACTGTTCTCTAGTTAGAGTTGAGCTCAAATAAGGAAGCGATGGACCTAAAGTTCAAGCAAGTAAACTCAGGTGAAGACCAAAAGCTATACATCAATCAACCCCAAAGCTCATCGTTTATATAGATATACTTGATATCTCTCCGAAACGCTAAACTTCCTTCAATACAACTTCTGAGTAAATAATAGCTCTGAATTATAATATACGTAGTGTGTTCAAAAACAAACGGGAATTTTAGTTTTTTGAAAAAAACTATTTATTCATTCGTCGACCGTAATGTTATCGCCCTTAAAATATTCCCCATTCCATATTAAGGACTTATGCCAGCGTTTCTTCTAATCTTCGAAACGATTCTCAAGTTCTATCATTGGCTCGTTCAGTGATTTCTTGTATGCTTATAAAACGACGGTCATTTAATGATCTCTTTATTTTTGGAAATAGGAAAAAGTCATACGGAACCAGGCGCATACGGAGGCTGGGGCATCGCAATATTGTTTTTTGCTAAAAATTGTACCCTAGGATGCCCAGAATGTATGTAAAGGCCTTTTCAATAAGAGCACTACAAAAGTTACATTCGATTCGGCCGATACTGTTGCAATTTCACGTTCAATATTCGCACTAAAGTCATCTATCGTCGCTCTCTGGTTAGCATAGACCATAGACTTGACGTAGCCCCACAGGAAATAGTCTAACGGCGTCAAATCGGTCGTGCGAGCCGGCCAATTGGCTGGGCCATTTCGTGCGATAACACGTTCACCAAACTTGGTTTTCAATAAATCGATTGTGACATTCGCTGTGTGGCTTGTTCCTCCGTCCTAATAGAACCACATATTGTCCAACTCCATATGATCCAAATTGGGGCAAAAATATTTGGGTATCATTGAGCGGTAGCGATTCCCTTTCATTTCTATTAATTTTTCGAGATGCAATGGTGACTCATGGAGTACGTGTGGATTGCAGCCTGACCCATAACGCATATTTTGCTTATTGACGAAGCCATACTGCCAGAAATGAGCCTCACCGTCGAAGATGATTTTTCGTTGAAAATCCGCTCGTAAAGCTGAGGCTACTGACCCCGGATTTCGGTAATAAATTTTAATAATTTCATGATGAAATGACAAACCTTACTGAAGAGAAATGTCAAAAGAGCGGGGAAAAATTTTGCGTTGGTTGCTGTCGTTATCGGTCTACTTCTGTAGCATCGATTTTGAAAAACCCTTTACGTCAACATAATAGAAAAAAATTCGCAATAGGACCCTCCAAACCGGTGAAATTTTAAATTTTGTTATTTCAATATTTTTTGAACACACCTTATATGGGATTTAATCATATCAAGGAAGATCTGATAACTTTAATCTGAAAAGCCGTTATTTATTCTGAAGTTCAAAAAGTAATAACTACTCCCACTATTCTATGTATAATTGATTATATTATATTTCGTACTAGTGAGACAACATGAAATGACTGATATTCCCAAACGACTGATTGTTTTGCCATTGAAATTTTCTAATACAAAAGACCCAAAAGTATAGATGTTTGGAAAGCGATGAACTACCTTTAACTAAAAATATTTCAAAGTAATTTGTCAAGCCTTCTGCAACTTCATTAAACTTAAGCTTCTATATTTTAAATAAATTTTACAGATTAAATTCATACTATCTTCAAATAACGCGAACTGAAGCTAAAAAGCAAAGCCGAAAGCTCTGAATGTTGATATACAAATATTTATATAAGAGCCATTATACCATATAGAGCTTAACTGTATATTTTGAAGCATCTTCAAGTAAATGGCAAACAATTTCAATAAGACTACACCTTCAATTTCGCTTAACTCACCAATATTGAGGATTAATATAAATGCTTGCATGCAAATTGATTACTCATACGCACTGTAAACCAAGTATTGATATTTGTCTGTAGTGCATTTATACAAATATACAACACAGCAAATGCGTAAACTGAATTTATCTCGCAAACTTTCAAACAAACTACATATGTCATTATAATTGCAACTCCTGTCACTCGCTTTTACGCACAATCACCAGCAATTTTCGCAAACTTTCCTTTGCCGCCACAAATATTCACCGGTGAATATTCATAGCGCAAATAAATATAAAATATCAGTGAATATTTCAATAAATCTCTCGCTGTATTGTTTTAATGTGAATTGCAAAGCGTTTTCAACGGCAGTTCGGCAACCATTGAAAAGCGCTCGCGGCCGTACGCTGGCCGGCGAATAAGCGAAATGTAACGAAACTTTATTCAATTTGCGCACGCTGCGGCCGCGGGGCATGCGGCAATAAAATGCTGTCAAAACAATTTGCATGGCTGAATTTTTCGGTTGCATTGCCAGTAGATAATTTTCGAACACGAACAGAAATTAAATAAATGTTGGGAAAAGGTGGAGCGGGTGGCGTTATTTTGGGGTTGTGTGGAAAAAGGATGAAGGAAAAGAGTGAAATTGTGAAGCAAATTGTTGGTGGATTGAGGATTTATTTTAAAGATGCGCAACAGGAAATTACGCGACGATTAGAGGGAAATTAGAGATTTTCACGGTTTTAAGCGATTCGAAATATTATTGAGGCGAGAGAGAAAGGAGTGTGGAAATCAGTTAACGCTGCTATAAATAAAATATAGATAATGGAATGAAGTATTATTAGAATTATTTTCAGAATTTTGGAACTAGTCATCTCAAAAACTAATATATTTATGAGAATGACTCTACCAACACCCTAATAAGGTTTTCAAAATAGACCTAAAACCGAGCTACGTAATAGTTAAGGACATTCCCATGATAATAAGTAAGGACCACTTAGTTCTTTTACAAGTGAAAACTTTATTTTCCCACAATTTATTTATTTAGTTTTATTTAGAAAACAACAATTTCATCGATTTATTCGGCATAAAATCCAATGGAATATCGAAAGGCATTATATATAGTACTTAATTTTATCAAGATATCTAACATATTAACCGATATATACGGTAAAAAGTCCTCTGGAAGTTTGAAAACCTTGTAATTAGGTATATGGTAGCTAGAGGGAAGTACTGACCCGATTTTACTAATTTTGGCACAGAGTCACATTATCAGAAAAAAAGATTCCCTCTGAATTTGTATATAATATCTAAAAGATTTCCCAATATTTTCGGTAAAAAATTATCGATATGAACTTGAGACCTCACGTTCGGTATAGTTCATATATAGTATTAGTAAATATATCCTTTCCGCTTTTTGCTCTTTATTCAATGCTTTGTAAAAAGTGTTGCAGTGATCGGATTTAGTTCAAATATGCGTCGTAATCTGTTTCCACATAGACGGCAACTTCATAATACGCCCTCGTAGAAGCCCCCTTCCTTATTTGCGAAGAACTCGGACAGCTGCTTTTCACAAGCCTCTTTTGAGTTCAACTTTGCACCACCAAGGGCGTTCGCCATGGACAGGAACAGGTGGTAATCACTTATGGTTGAAAATGGTTTACTGACTAACTCCCCTCTCATGGGCGATGTCACGAGATGCCACATACCGGTCTAACTCGATGTTTTCCATGATTTGATCGGTATTCGTCGTCACAGGGTTTCCGCCGGCTGGCTTATCCATGGTGTCGTTTTCACCCGCTCTGAATCGTCGAAACCATTCCTCCACAGTTCGAAGTGATAGAGTACCATCCCCTATAATATCATTAACCTCACGGAACGTTTCTCTAGCGGATTTGCCTTTAACGAAGGAATAGCGCGAATTTCCGCGTTAGTGAACTCCATGTTTACACGTCTATAACTGTTGAACACAATATCGAAACTAATCATGCATAGCGTCGTTTTGTAGGTTATGTCAAGACCTTTCAAAGATGTATAGTATTGCCAGATACGAGCTCTGTAGCGCTTTACACATAGCCGCGAAATTCAAAAGACAAAAAGGCCGAAAGGGGATATTCTTATTTTCAAATATTGCTCAAATCTTTATCTGATTTTAGTTGGCAAGATGCATCAAGTCGCTCAAATCTTAATTAAGAAATGCCTTAAATTACTTTCTGCTGGATAATTGAATACGGAACCTGAAAAGTTGTCTAGATAAGATCTCTTAGAAAGCGATAAAATCGAGATATGCTACTCAGTCATCAAATAACATCTCCAGATCAGAATCTCTCAATGTAAAGCTGAATAAAAATGGGCAAGAACTTCCCCCAAACTAAATTTCTAAGGATTTGATTCATTTCAAAAAAGTTCCAGTCAAATTTAAAACAGTTTGACAGAACTAAAAATATTTGAATATTTTAAAAATTAATTGCAAAGATATGAAATTTATGATTTCAAATAAAAGCAGACATTTTAATGAGAAAATTGAGTAATTTTTCTATTTAAACAAAAAACATCATCCAAAAGATCTGTTTATACTAAAACTTGCCACCATAACCTTAAAAAAACTGAAACAAAACTTTTACCCATTAACATCAAATAAATCCGCACAACAAAACCAAATGTTTCGCATCAAAACAAAAATTAGAAACAAAAAACATTTCAAACAAACAGCTTTTCATTACAAACGCATCAGCAGCAAATTAAAGTCGAAGCTACAAATGAAATTCCAAACTTTCAAAACCATCTCAATGATGACTGTGTTGGTCAGTACAATGTCATAACTCGCATTCATAACTGTACCTAAGATACACACACACACAAACCAAAACAACTGAAACAACACCTCGGCAGCAGCTCATTTGTCAAACATTGGCATCCCCTCAGAAGCGAGCTACTACTAGCCATTTGCGGCTACTGCAAACCCAGCACAATCATCACTCGTCCCCTCCTCCGTGTAACGCCTTGGGCTCTCGCTCTGAAGCACCGCTGACTGCCCACTGCGTTAATTTGAAATGTGGTCAACTAAAGTTGTTTACAAACTCGTCGTTTGCCTGTTGGATAAGTGAATATGCGAAATGTATTTAGTACGAAGTGCGTAGATGGGAATGAGTGCACACTCAGTGGTTTACCGAATGCGCTAAAACAGCTAGCGGAGTGTGCTGAGTGGATGGAGGCGGTGTTATTGGAGGAGGAAAAGTGATTTTCAGATTGTGTGTTTGCGGAGAAATGCGTGCTTCAGTTAGGTGAAATTTGAACATTATGACATTTGTGGTATTCAAAGACATTAGCATACAGAGTTGCCAAATAAATTATAAATATTTATGGAAATCAATAAAACATGATTGAAGGAAGCAAGTGATTATGCCAGAGACCGAATTATTCATATTGGAACTTTTAAATCCATCATGTGATAAAGAAAGCTCAAAAGAGATTCATCTCTCGATCAACTAAAGCCTTAGAGGTAGAGATAACTTAATACCAAACAAAATGATATGATAAATTTATAACCACCAAACACATATGTTGATTGACCTTGATAAGTCTATTTCTAATAGTCTATTTTTAATAGTTAAGTCTACAGAATCAGTAGACAAAAGCTATGCCTCAGAGCAGTAATCTATTATCATATTGCAAAGCTCAAAGTAGACATATAAAAACAAAGAAAACGCCTAAGGATTCTAAGATAGTATACCAAAATTGACCTATGAGCTCGCTGAGTCCTTGAATACCTAAAGAACCCTTAAATTCGGTTGTCATATTGTTAAATCTGTTCAGAAACCCGATCCGTAGACATTACTGCATAATTGGTTAATTTGCTTCGAAGGTAAATGTGTGCAGAGAGAGGACTTTGGTAACCCTAATAACTGCGGAACTGTCGTAAAAGAAATCAACTTACTTTTAGACTATGTGAATTGGGGAGTAAGTTTTTTGAATGTACTTTGGGGATCCGGATACCTATTTGTTCTATAACGACTCACGAGATTGATCTGGCATGATCTTGGAAAATATATTTTGGAACAATATGAAAAGAGCTACCTTTAAACCTACCACTCAAACTCGAATAAATTCGAAGTGAGTTTAGAAGTTTGGATTGATTGATTTTTGGTATGGAAAGTACCGCTCCAAATTATTTCAAGCACTTAGCATGCCAGTCTACTATGAACTAGAAAAAATACGCATTTACACTCAACATCTAGAGTTCACTATTCAAATTCGAATAGTTAAGCTAAGCACCTGGTAAAGGTGAGCGCATTCATAATGGCGATTAAGGCGTAATTTTACGCAATCAGAACTCATTATTGTGTGCCAAGTCATGCTGTTAATGACCTAGCAAATTTACATAATGGCAGTTTTTGCGGTTACACGAGTGACAGGAAATACCATTATATATACCAGTATTTATGTTAGTAAACTACTATAAGATTGCATAATTTTCGCAAATTGCTTTATGAATATTAACGAAGTAGGGAGAATTTGATGGGCTATTGGACTACTATAATTATTACTTGTAGTAAATTTCTAATTGATATCTTTAATAGTTGGAAAAGGTGTATTTCGTTATGATTGGAATTATTTGCCGAAATCATGAAGGAACTGAGAAGGTCAGGGCTTGATTATTGAATTTCTACTAATGGACCGTGGTTAAGCAACAACTGAATTTACGTTACCAAAACTGAAGAGTAAACATTCAATAATCTTCTCAACAGCTTTCACTTGAAAAGCACTCGAAAAGTATAATCCCGGACAATTATGCGACTTCAGGAACAACAACAACAAGAACCCAATACTCCTCTCGTCAGGTCTCATTATACATTATACAAAAAATGTAAATACATAAAAACATATACTCACTTCGTTCATAAATCAACATTCTTTCCCATAACAGTCATAAAGTGTAGGTGGTTATAGTGTACATACTTATTTCAGTGTTGCCAGTGTGTTGCTGTTGCAAATTGCAACTTAAAGATAATGGTGACATAAACAACATCACAATGACATGCCATTAGCGATTGATGACTGTCGAATGGGCGACAAAAAAAATATGAAGAAGAACAACAAACATAAATTAAAACCCGCAAACGGCTGCACTATGCAATGTATATATGTATGAACGTAACATAACAGTCATATTATGAAACAGTTACGAAAAAATGCGAAAAAGTAACCAAGTGGAGTTTTTCTATGGCTAAGTAATACTTACAAAAGCACTCTTGAACTATTCACTTTAAAATGTGTGGGATTTTGTAGTGGCAGCTATACATTTTCATAAATTGAACTTGTGGAACACTTTGCGATTTCACAAACTGGTTCGCAAATGAAGATTTTTTTAGTAGTTTTTATATACAAAATTTAGGAATTTAGAAATCTGATTATTGGCATCTAACTGTAATTATCTCAGAATACCTTTTATAAATATTTAGTACGAATTGAACTTGTGGAACACTTTTAAATATCTCAAACTAGTTCGAGTGAAGTGAAGATTTTCTGAGTGGTTATTGTATAAGCAAATAACTACCTATATATGTTGACAGTCATAACTTTGAAGTTGTAGATAATTTCGTCCACCTGGGAACCAGCATTAACAGCAATAACAATGTCAGCCTGGAAATCCAACGCAGAATCACTCTTGCCAACAGGTGCTACTATGGACTAAGTAGGCAATTGAAAAGTAAAGTCCTCTCTCGACGAACAAAAACCAAACTCTACAAGTCTCTCATCATTCCCGTCCTACTTTACGGTGCAGAAGCGTGGACGATGTCAACATCCGATGAGACGGCACTAGGAGTTTTCGAGAGAAAGGTTTTGCGGAAGATTTATGGTCCCTTAAGAATTGGCAACGGCGAATACCGCAGACGATGGAACGATGAGCTGTATGTGTTATTCGACGACATAGACATAGTCCAGCGAATAAAAAAACAGCGGCTACGCTGGCTAGGTCATGTTGTCCGAATGGATGAAAGTGCTCCAGCTCTGAAAGTATTCGATGCAGTACCCGCTGGTGGAAGCCGAGGAAGAGGGAGACCTCCACTCCGATGGAAGGACCAGGTGGAGAGGGACCTGGCTTCGCTTGGAATAACCAATTGGCGCAAAACTGCCAGAAGGAGGGATACGCGGCGCTCTGTTTTGGACTCGGCTATAACCGCGTAAGCGGTGTCTACGCCAGTCAAGAAGAAGAAGATATGTTTCTGTAACACCTAACTGAAATTATTTTTTAAGATCTTAATATATTTTTTTATGAACTGAACTTGTGGAACACTTTAATATATCGCAAACTACTTCGAAAGTGAAGATTTTTTGAATTGTATATACTTATACTATAATAATATTTCTCTAACACCAAATTAAATTTTTTTAGCTTCTTAGATAAAATTTTCTTCGAATTGAACTTGTGGAACACTATTGACATACCTAGAACTAGTTCTGCTGTGGTGAGTTTCTAAGTACTTCTCATAGAATTACTCTCGTAATATCATCGCTCGTAGTGCAGAATCGTTTTTCACGCTGACACCTCAAGCACATTAAAATGAGCGAAATGATGTGAGAAAATAAGAAGAACACATTACAATGTTATCTTGCAATGCGCTTTTCATAACAATGTAAAGCAGCTGACTGAGTACTTAAGTGCAAATGTACTTTGTGGTACTTGTACTCAAGTAAATATGACAGGAATATCAAAAGAGTAAATTACGACGAGTGTGTAAAAATTGTTGCAATGTGGGAAAAATATTGAGGTTTTCTTTCGCGGTGGTTGGTGGATATTTGTAGAAGGATGCTAATGCTGTTGATAATAAGACATGTAGTGTAGGCGGTTGGTAGGAATGAGTGGAGATACTATCGTGGTTACGTGATAATGGTTGGTATGAATTTTTGGATTAAATGAAGAGATTAGTGGTTCTCGATGAAGAATAGTTGAAGAGGAAGGCTTGCAATAGTCTAAGAATTATCTTGTTTGATAAAGGTTAGTGAAAATAGTTAATCCAAATGGTATAGCTCAGTAAATTATAATAATATCGTGTCGACAGGTCCGAGAATCCTTGAGATTTCTACTATGTAATATTAATTATTATCTTGTTGTCAGATCTCAAAAACACTAGAGGGTACATAGACCCAAAAATCAATTAAATAATTGTCTTCTAGTTTCATATGAAGTAAGAAAAATTTGAAAGGCACACAACAGATCTAGAATGAAGGTTTAGAAGAAGACAGGAAGACATCTCAAATGAAATTATAACACCAAAATATTAGCAGCAGAAGTTAGGATGAGCTTGAAAAGCAGGAAATGGATACAGAATAGATTTATCAGTGGGTTCTTGAGCTTGAGAAGCTGCTGTAGACGCCTCGCAATGACGAAGATACTTCAGAAAGAAAAAGTTTATTACTGTAGAGACTATGTGAAGCCTAAATTTCAAGCAAAATGCTTAATATATACTCTGCCATCTCATTTTTCTCATATGAAACCGTAAATAACTAAACCAATAATTCATAAGAAAATCAAGTATATGAAGTAATTATATTTTTATGTATTTATCTGTCACGTTCTTGTGATTATTTGCAGCAATTTACCAACATCATCAATACCACAATAATTACCAATATGTCAAACACTCGAATCCCAATATATTTCTAATAACTTAGCTGAGCTATGCAACAACTTACGACAGCTAGTGAACTGGCAGACAGTAAATTGCTGAAAGTGGAATGTATAAATATGTGTAAAAACACCATTTGTCAATACAACAACGGTACATAAGACCCAAAGAAATATTAATTTTGCGCGACTAGCATAGCTACACATAACAACAACAATACATTTTCATGGTTGAAGTTGGTCAGAGACTTTGCTAACAGACATTAGCTGGATGTGGCGCTGCATATATGAGTATACTGAGGCACACTTTCACTTATTAATATTAATATTAATGCGTGTTTTATGCTAAAACACCTTTTGGGCCGCACAGCATGCCAATAAAACGATTTATACTCGAATGTAGGCATTTATGTATATATGTAGGTATATAAAAGCGAGCTTGTGTGTATGTGTGACGACCGCAAACTTGGCTTATTTACGCATAATATTTGCACACAGAGCAGGCAAGGCAGTCGAGCAACAAGCTAAGCTGTCATTTGCAGCAGACACATATGACTACATTAGATGTCATATTAATATGATATGAATGTTATATAAATATATACAAATTTAGATATGTTTATATGAAAATATTTTCTTGGCCTGTCAGCATTTTTCTGCAGATATTTGTAAGTGTTTGTGTGTGTGAGTGGTCTGAAAATAATTTAACGCTCGAGTGCTTGACTTTATTATTATTTTTTCTCATTTTTTTCTCTTGCTTTCTCTGGTCAAATATTTGTCCCTGGTCACATACACGCATGTCAACATGCCAGCAAATATTTATATATAAAGTTCTGCAAATATAAAAATAGCCAATATGCTTGGTTGGTTTCCTTGTTTAGCTATTATTGCCTATTTATACACACTCACTGTTATGTATGTATGTATATACGCATATACATAACCTATAACCAGCGAGGCGAGCTTGAACGCCTCATGTCGATCGATTGCTTTTTCATTGGTTGCATGCTTCAATGCCTCAATGGTTTCGTAATTTATGTCCAACGACTCGACAAGCAATGATATTTATTGTATACTTTGTTGTTGTTGTTGTTGCACACAGTTTTGTGCGAAATTGTTCGGAGAGGGTAGGTGATGGTGCCTCATGTATGTTTTTGTAGCGGAGCTTTTGTGTAGGAAATAGAAAAAATTTGTCTAAAAATCGCCACAAAAGACAAATGGCTAGAGCGGCTGCATTGTACTTAAGCTGAAATTAATGGCCACTTGCGTCAAGCACACTCTTCTCATGTCTGTATGTATGCATTTATGTATGTACATATGTATGTATATGTAAGTTTGTTTGCGGCAGTTGTGGCATATTACCATTTGTTGCAAATAAGTATCACTTGCCCAGTTGGTGCGATAAGCATGTCACTTACTGTGCAGCTTTGGGTCAACTGTATTATGGTCATTTATTTGTCTTCTTAAATATGGGGGTGAGATAACGTTTTGCATAGCGGGCAAATAAAATTAATGCGCGTACTTTGTAGTGTGGCATTTTTTATTGTGCGCTTTAAAAGAAAATATTTTTTAATAAAGAAATGTATACAAATTATTTTAGAGCTTTATATTTAATAATTTTTCTTTGACTGCTTTCAAATGGGAGTTTCCAAGTTCTTAAGTTTTTTTATAAACTATTTTGTTTTTTTTTTTAAACAATATTAAGTTCTTTTAATATTTTACAAGTCCTGTAAAGGCTGAATTTAAAATAAATTGTTGCCTACATTTAGGCTAATTCATAACAAAGATTAGCGAAGTCACACACCTATATAGTCTTATTAATAAATTTAATACAAATTTTAGTAATTTATTAATTAATTTATTAATAATACAAGTTAGTAAACTTTTATTTTTCATTAATGTTATTTTGTCCTTAATTGAAAATAAATATAAATTTTGATATTTTTTAAACTATTAAATATAATATTAAAATAAACTTTCTATAATAAAATAATTCATATAAATTGTTAAATATAAAAATGCTATATTTTTAACTACTACTTAGAAGCTTTTATGTATCTAAAGTAAATAGTTTTTGTTTTTAATTTATGTATACAAATATATATTGCCTACATTGAGGCGCCTATCGTAGTCACATATCTAACAAGTTTCTTAACAAAAAAATAATAATTTTTTTCTAAAGGCTCATCGAATGCTTTCGGATACGTACGGTGAGGCTGTCCTAAGTGAAAGAACATGTCGCGAATGGTTTCAACGTTTTAAGAATGGTGATTATGAAGTCGAAGACCGGCATGGTGGTGGAAGGGAGCAGAGTTTCGAAGATGCTGAATTGGAAGCTAAAGCCAAGTGAAACCATCACAGGAGATCGATATCGAACGCAATTGATGCGTTTGAACCGAGCACTAAAAGAAAAACGGCCACAGTACGAGGAAAGACACGATAAAGTCATTCCCCAGCATGACAATGCTCGGCCTCACGTCGCAAAGGTGGTCAAAAAATATTTGGAGACGCTGAAATGGGAGATCTTACCCCACCCGCCGTATTCTCCAGACGTTGCTCCATCTGGATACCACTTGTTTCGATCGATGACACAAGGTCTAGCTAACGAGCACTTCAGTTCTTATGAAGAAGTCAAACATTGGATTGATACTTGGATCGACTCAAAAGATGAGGAGTTCTTTCGTCACGGAATACGCATGCTGCCAGAAAGATGGTCAAAAGTAGTATCGACGGCCAATATTTTGAATAACATTTTTGTAACCGTTTTTATACAAACAATAAAGCCTTAAATTTCCAAAAAAAAAAAATGGCGGAAGGAAAGTTGTAGACCAACATTTTGAATGAGTTTATTAAACTTAATTTGATTTTGAATAAAAATACCTCAAGCATTCTCTCGATTATTTGAAAACGTTTTGGCAAAATATAAAACATGTAAAATAAAATATTGGTTTTAGAAACGAAATTAATATAATTTTCGAATAGTCATTAAGGCGGACATCCTATGTGACGGCCAGTCTTTTAGTTATTTTTTATAATTTTTTTCTACGACCAGTAAATAGATAGAGCTTTAAGTTTATTATCATTTATTAACTTATATTTCGACAGTATGAATATAAATTTTAAGCTCAAAATATTGTGTAAAACATGAGTTACAGCGTTCTGAACACCCCCGCCTCGAGCGACTCGAACTTTCTCCATGATTCCGGCTGATTGGCTTATCGGAAACGAAAAAAGTTAGCGGCGTTTTAATCTGTAAGCTTAAGTACATGGAACGCACTACGATCAAGTGAATACACCAAAAAATAGACTTTTGGTAGACATTTGAAAAAAGATTGCAAATTTTTTCCCTACAAATTTCAAGTCATTCGGTCAAGCAGTTCTTGAGACACGTTGGAAGCAAAATTGAAAAACTTAGATTTAAGATAAACGCGTTCAAAGTGTCCAGCTGCCAACTGAGTGCTTTGAACAAACCCTTTTCTAACTGCTGCATTTTTTAAACGACTTCGAATTTCTAAAATTTACCTTTTTACCGTAATCTAGAAATGTTAAGAAAGCAATTTATGAACAAAAATAAATTTTGGTCGAGCACATCACTTGGGATGACCCCCTTAAGAACGTTTTATAATTTTAGGATTCAATATTTCCGACTTTACTTAAGGCTATACGAGTGTGACACTTTCAAAAACCCGATTTTTTAGTTTTTTGCTTATTCAATAGTCGAAACTTTAAACGCGTTTTTCTCGAAACGACATTTCAAAAACAAAACGACAAAATTGCTGACATCATAACTCAACGAGAAATTGACCGATCGACCCCTCATATTGAAACTGAGTATTCTTGAATATATTTGCTATACAATGACCAACGATCTTTTTTATTGGTTGAAAATAGTCAATTTGGCAATAAAAAACGACCATTTTTTACCTAAAAACTATATTTTTTCCGAACTTCGCAATTTGATTAATTTTTGTTATTTTTCAAAAATCGTAAGTCACTGCATAGGAAATTTATTAAACTTTAATAACCTTTTTGAATTTTTTTGTATCAGCTACTCATTCGGCCGGAATCATATCAGTTGTTAGGGAACTTTTTTTTGGCACCTCTGAAGACAGCACATACTTTTTTACTTTTCAATATTTGTTTAAAAAAAAAAACCTTAAAAAAATCCAAAAAACTTCGAAAAATTCAATCAAAAACTTTCTTTTAAAAAAATTCACGAAAATCCCCTAATTTTTCAAGAGTTTCACTGGTATAGCCCCTTGAAGAAATACAAAAAAAAATTATTTTATTAACATTAATTTTTGAGACATTTTTCTCCAACGAGCACGAATTCGATTTTTTATCAGAAAACAAAAAAAAATTTAAAAAATCCCCTTTGTTAGTTTCTCGAAATCTTTCTCGTTGGAAAATCTCCTAACTTAGTTGTGGACTGATAATCAGCATCTTTTCAATAACGAGTACAAAGAAACTGAGGTTACTTATACGCCATGGTGCTTAAAAACGATTTACCTTTCCCAATATTGCTATCCATTTACCTTAATAAATGTAAGTTTAAATTAATAAAAATGAAGCAGATAAAGAAAAACTAACCATATATTTGGCAAATATAATGAATGAAAAGAAAAATGAATTGTTCAAGCGAAAGTTTAGTGCATCAAAGTGTTCTTAATTAAAAGCTATGATTGTGGTTTCTTTATAGAGTCCTTGTATATGATGATTTTATGTCAGATACAGTAAAAATATTTTTTTTTTAATTATTATTTTACAAAATTAAATTATGCGAACTTAACTTTGATGTAAGTGTTCCATTTGATATCAACTACCTTTGCTAAGCGATTCATATTTCATTAAATTACTAAATTTCGCTGCCCACGCATGACAAATCACTGGAATTTCATGCGTGAAAAAGCAAAAATAAATCTGCATATATAATTATTATGTGTAAAACACAAGCATATGTGCATATATAATAATATCTGTAAAATAACTAAGCACAGCCAAAAATATTGTAATTGCGACCACCGTGCATTACCAGCAGTTTGACAGCAAATTTCAATGGTTCGCGTGGTTTAACCGCGACATAAATAATTAAAATTAACCACAAAATTGTATTTTATTGTTGGGAATTTTACAGGTAAATTGATTTAATTTTTTTCTTTTTGTTAAATTATATGATCATACATAACTGTATGCATAGCCAGAAAATAGCCATTCAACTCTATGCAGCTATAATTACAATTCACATGAAAATTAGTTAGGCGTTAAATAATTGCAGTAAATTATGTGGTAAGTGCTTTAAAATATTACACTTGGTTGAGTGAATGATAATTGGGCAAAATTTCAGTTTTATTTAATTGAATTTCCAAAAAATGTTACGCATACGCCCTGTTGACCTTCAATTTAGTATACCTACATAAGCCATTGCAAGCAATAATTTAAGTGATTTTAATTGAAAATATTAATTTTTCAATAGTTAAAAGCTTGCATTTTAAAAATTTATTTGCGTCACTTCGGGTTCGCCACACAAAGCCTCGACTGCACCTCGAGGGAGTAAACAGCTCAAAGCTTTTTATACTTCTGGCAGTTGCATTCACATTCGTCTCGAGGGTTTAGACAGATGTTAAAAAATGTTTTAGTAAAACGACAAGTTTTTTTCTGCTTTGCTTTTTGCTTGCTGAAAGTATTTTTGAGTCCAAAGTGAATTAAAACAAAAAATCTTCCATTTTACATTTCTGTTCAAGCAAATCCAAAAAAAGAAAAATCACACCCAAAATAATAAGCAATACTAAATTTAACTAACACCTGTTGCTCTTCCACCATTTCTAAATAATCAGTACAATGAAGCTAACGCCTTTGTGCAACTTCCTTGGCACTTTGACAAAATCGCCACTTACAAGTACATAGTGCGCCTTTTTTGTACCGAAAGCGATGAAGTAAAGTGAAAGTAGGCAGACAACAAAGAAAATATTTGAAAACAAGCCAACCACACTCTATTGTAGTCAACTACTGTCTAGCGGTAACTTGGCATGCAAAGAAAGGTCACTGCGGCATGAATGGCAACAATTTTGGCAGCTCTTTTGCAGGAAAACAAACAAGAAATCAACAATGCGCTGGTAAATAGCGAAATTGTGAAATAACGGTAAGTAAATAAAGAATTATAAGCGAAATAATTTTTATTATTAGAAATGAAAAAAGAAGTAAAACAGATTTAATTACATTAAGTTCGTTTCAGCAGAAGCTGATCTGAAGTTCTGTTTTCAGAATAATAATTATTATTTCGTCGGAAAGGTGAAAATGGCTTTTAAAGTCTCATGGAGTACGTGTGGATTCCTGCCTGATCAATAACGCATATTTTGCTTATTGACGAAGCCATACGCCAGAGCGCCTCATCACTGAAGATGATTTTTATTGAATTTTCAAGTTGTTGTTCAGTCCAATTTACAAACATACGTCACAGAGATTCCCAACGCTTGATTACGACGTGTGAGAGACTGATTTGGGTCTTACTCACTTGATACGCTAGCGGCAACAATATTCTCGAGCACTTCTTTGTCTCACTAGCACGGTAAAATTTTGTACTGTCCCTGTGGATACAAATTTTTCCACTAGACACTCAATTATTGATCTGAGAGAACGATTATTACGCCGATAAATTGGATGTAGCGCTCTTAAAATTGAAGCCACTGACTCCAAGTAAATTTTAATAATTTCGACTTGTTGTTGGATCGTATACCTTCCCATGATGACATGGCAAACTTTACTGAAGAGAAATGTCAAAAGAGCGGGGAAAAATGTGGAGTCGTTTGCTGTCCGTATCGGTCTACTTTTGTAGTGTACTCTATTGGAAAACCTTTTATAATAATTTTTATACTATCGCAACAAAAGTTGCTAAGAGAGTATTATAGTTTTGTTCACATAACGGTTGTTTGTAAGTCATAAAACTAAACGAGTTAGATATAGGGTTATATATAACAAAATGATCAGGGTGACGAGACGAGTCAAAATCCGAATGTCTGTCCGTCTGTCCGTCCGTGCAACGGATAACTTGAGTAAAAATTGAGATCTTGATGAAACTTGGAACACATGTTCCTTGGGACCGTGAGTGGGTTGCTTTCGAAAATGGGCAAAATCGGACCACTGCCACGCCCACAAAATGGCGAAAACCGAAAACACATAAAGTGTCATAACTAAGCCATAAATAAAGTTATAAAAGTAAAATTTGGAACAAAGGATCGCACTAGGCATATTTGGATGTAATTTTTTGCGGAAGTGGGCGTGGCCCGCCCCCAAATCAGTTATTTGCATATAACTCGCAAACCAATAAAGCTATATAAACCAAACTTTATGCAGTCGGTTCCCTTACGTACCCCACCACACACCATGAAAATAGTTCAAATCGGATAATAACCACGCCCACCTCCCATACAAAGGTATAAGGGTTGAAAATTACTAAAAGTGGGTTAACTAACTAACGAAAAACGTCAGAAACACTAAATTTTGCAGAAGAAATTGCAGAAAGAAGCTGCACTGAGATTTTTTTACAAAATGGAAAATGGGCGGGGCATCGCCTACTTATGGGTCAAAAACTATATCTCATGAACTACTCCCGATTCGAATAAAATTCGGTATATTATACACCCTGACACCCTGTTGACACGAGTGGAAAATGGATAATATCGGTTCACAACCACGACAACTTTCCATGTAATTCAATTTTGAACTACATCTTATTCCTTTACTTTATAATATATACATAAGGGACCAATGAAGAAAGCGAAATAAAACTTTACACAAATACTGTATATGACCTGTGGCACTGTATATGACTTGTGAAAAAATTGTCGAAATCGGACTATAACTTTTCAAAGCCCCGAATATCGAATATGAAGAATTCAGTGCCCCATGGTAATTTTTTACCGAAGATTTCGGTAAATCCCTCAGGTATTTTAATTCAATTCTGAGGAAATTTTTTTCTTCTAAGAGTGTAACTTCCCCTAGCTCTCATATACCAAATTAAAGGATTTTTTAATTTCGTAAAATTGTGTGTTATCTTAAAAAATATATATCAATAACTTGCGAGATTATAAAATGTTCGGTTACACCCGTACTTAGTCTTTCCTTACTTGTTTAACCCATATTATTGGTTTCAGTGTTGCATTTTTAGAACTACTAAGTGAGGTTCAGTCACTTAATTTGATCCATATTATTAAACAAATGTTTTGAAAATAAATACTTTACTGCTAGGATAGATTTCCTCGAAGTTACTTTTATTATCCTAAGAAATAGTAATCACAAAGCATGAGCCTCTGATTTCTTTAGCTAGAGGATGTTGAGGTCAACTGGGCAGTTATTTAGTTGTTGGGGTACAGCCTTTAAGTTGGATAACATCGTTTTTAATATGCTTTGAAACGATCTTTACTATATTATAGTAAACGACTTTCTGTTCAGTTATCGATGTTTTCTCTGATCATCGGTTTCAGTTGTCACAACCTTTCTTCTATATCATTCCATAATTACTCTCCGGGTTATATCAATAATATTTTTGAAAAATATCTTCTCTTACATTTTCGTTATTAACCTACAGAACAGCAATTTTTAACTTTATCGAGATTTGTTTATGTTTTTATTGTAATAAATCCAAATCCCAAAACAATAAATGCCACACCATAAACACATTAAGCATTATCTACATGAAAAACAAGCTAAAATGCGCTTTTCGACTAAGACAGAAATGCATCAGCTCCCAAAAGACCTTACCAAATGGCACAACATAGCTGAGCGTCGCTTGATACGAGCAACTTCGACTGCAATCGATGCCAGAGTGTTAACAATGCAAAGGACATGTTGGCCACGTTGTCAATTAACTCGCACAAACCAAATCAGCAAAGGCACAAAAAACAACAACAATAACAACCAAAATAATGCTAAATGCAAATATAAAAGGTTTTAACAACACCAACAAACACCAAATAACGGTATAGCATTGCACTTTTCAGATGAGCACATCTCGATTGCACTGCCACTTGCAGCTGAACGAGCACTCAGCGACGCTTGGTGAGTGCGATTGCGTGCGTATTCATATGTATGTGTGGACCCAGGTCCATTAATATCAAATCACTTGAGGCGCATCACTGGCTGACTGGCTGAAGACAAAGCAGTAGCGAGAGGCTTGTTGGCCGCTTATCTCGCATTACCACAGCATTTACGGCTGTCACTCAGCCATGCGAGAGTAATGATATGAGAGAAAGAGAGGAGGGGCGGAAGGAGTAGAGAACGGAAAGGCCGTTATAGACAGCACGGTTTTGGTTTTCTTTCGACAGGAATTCCATTGAAACACAATGCCACATGTCACTACTACTATAATTATAACAACAACAAGCATTCTCCTCTCTTGCAACACCAACAAATAACAGCAGCTCGATGTCAGCAGTCCATTTAGTGCATTTCGATATCCCGTTAGCAATATCATTGCATACAATATGCAGCAAAGCTTGTCGCTTGTTCATGCCACATTCTACTAATGCTGCTGCTGCATGCCACAATGCCAGCGCTTTTCCCATACGTGTATGTTGTTAACATGCAACACATAAAATGCCATGCTCTTTCTGTGTGCTTCCCTAGTCCCCTTACTGTCACTCCGCTTGACTTTCAAAATTCGCCTCCTGCCGTGCCTCATCTGCATACGTGCAACGCGTTGCAAGCATTGCGTGGCATATTCGTTTTAAGTGGTTAGCCCATGACGGCCGAGGGCAGCATGTGCGCTTGTGTTATTTGCATACAAACAAAACACACAAATATTCCGGTGGCATTACACATCCGTTGGAAGGGATGGCAGGGAGGGGTTGGTTTTCTACGTGCATTTCTGATTTTTTTTTATCTCTCCTAGATTTATTGAAATCCATTTTACTGTATCTGTATCTGTCTGTCAGTGGGTTTGTCTGACTAACGCCAGCATTAGCTGTTTGTCCGTTTGTTCGCCTGTCAACCAGTCGGTTGGTGTTTGTGGTTTCACGCTGTTTCCCGGCATCAGGTTTGGAGGTTGCTATGTAGACATGTAGATGTCGCTGATAACCCTGTGAGGATTTGACTATTATCAAGAGGAAAACGAATTGTTCCTCGCACCTCTCCTAATGTCAATAGAGGTTCGAAGAGGGTCCTCCGATATAATGTTTGTCCCAACAATGAGTGGAGTGTACAAAAGTTTCTTCATTCGATACCTCACCAAACAGGACGATCCTAAAGTAACGTATTAGTAAATTAGACAGTACCTTTAAAACTCCACAACAACAGCGAGATTATCTGATAGTTGTCGAGTTCCAGTTAGAGTCCATTTTTAACTCGATACCCTAGATCCGGTGATGGTCGAAATATTGAAACCTATTTTTTTGAGGTCTAAAATTTTGGACTCCATGGAGGAAATTATTACCTACCTATTTTTAGAGTTTAGAATCAAAAGAGAGTCGCATAGGACCATATATGAATAACTCATATGAAGAGGTGGCCTTAATAATCTAATTCAAGTAATTGACTGACAGTCTTAGCGGGATGTCGTCCACTTTTTGTATTGTCTTCGAAGGTCACGAAACAATTCCGAAACACCTTTGGTTTGAGCTTAAACATCGCCAAATAGTCAAAGTAGTGACAGGATAGCGATTGTTGTCCGTAGTGAGCCAACACGGCACCCTTGGTACCGACAACTTTCTCATGTCGGAAATGATCCAGGCAGGAATAATGTGATTTTTTATATTCCAACTGCCTCAGTTCTCTTGCGTACCTTTCATCGGCGGTACGACTTTAGTCAAGGTAGCCGAGGAAACCTACTATAAAGCTTTGTTTTTAGAAAGAGATGAGTAAACATGACCAGTCCTCAAAATGGTAGTTCGAATCCAAACTGTTCAATTTTTCCAGCAGGTAGTTTTTGGAACCCCTCCACACTCTACATGTTAGGTTTCCATGAAATCCTATAAACACATACAAAAACCCATCCAAATTTGTGATATGTAGTGAGTACACACATATGTCCTTTCTGCAGCTTTAACTATTTGCTGATTTGTTGTTCAACTCCTGTCACCACTGACAATTTTCCAGTTTAGCTCGCGGTTTTCAGTGAATTCATTCAGTTGTTTGCAGCGCTTTTATTAGCTAGAGGAATGTTTTCATTTCTAGTTGAACTCAAACTCAAATTGCATTACTGAAATTGCTTAACTCAAATTTGAAAGCTAGCTGGGTGAGTGGTTGTATGTATGTAATGTATTTTCTAGACAATTGATGGAATATGTTGGAATAGCATTGTATTTAATTAGTTTCTCTTTATATTATCAGTTAAAAAGGGGGACTATCATTTAATATTACGAAAGTATGTAATACAAAGAAAAGAGGTACTCTATAACAATAGTACATATGTGCTATTCTCAAACTGTTAATGTTAAATATTAGGTTGTCAAATATCTACCTTCCACCTTTTTGTCTTTTGAATTTCGCGGCTATGTATAAAGCGCTACAGAGCTCGTTTCTGGCAATATTATGCATTATACAAAACGACGCTATGCATGATTACTTTGCATATTGCGTTCAACAGTTATAGACGTGAAAACATGGAGTTCACTAACGCCGAAATTCGCGCTATTCCTTCGTTAAAGGCAAATCCGCTAGAGAAACGTTCCGTGAGGTTAATGATATTATAGGGGATGGTACTCTATCACTAACGGGTGAAAACGACACTATGGATAAGCCAGACGGCGGAAGACCTGTGACGACGAATACCGATCAAATCATGGAAAACATCGAGTTAGACCGGTATGTGGCATCTCGTGACATCGCCCAGGAGATAGGAGTTAGTCACCACACCATTTTAAGCCATCTGCAGAAAGCTGGATACACAAAAAAGCTTGATGTTTGGGGCCGCATGATTTGACGCAAAAAAACCTTCTGGAACGAACTTGACCCATTTTTGAAGCGGATGGTGACTGGCGACGAAGAATGGATTACATACGACAATATCCAGCGAAAACGGTCGTGGTCGAAAGCTGGTGAATCGTCCCAAACAGGGATTGACAAGCCAAGCCGGGATTTACGGCCAGGCAAGTTTTGCTGTGTGTTTGGTGGGATCACCCACTATGAGCTGCTCCCATATGGCCAGACACTTAATTTTACCATCTACTGCAAACAACTGGACCGCTTGAAGCAAGGGATCGACCTGAAGCGTCCAGACTTGGCCAACAGGAAGGGTGTAGTGTTCCACCTGGACAACGCCAGACCACACACTTCATTGATGACTCGTCAGAAGCTACTGGAGCTCGGATGGGAGATTATATCGCATCCACCATATAGCCCGGACATAGCGCCAAGTGATTACCACCTGTTCCTGTCCATGGCGAACGCCCTTAGTGGTGTAAAGTAGAACTCAAAAGAGGCTTGTGAAAAGTGGCTGTCCGAGTTCTTCGCAAATAAGGAGCTTCTACGAGGGGGAGGGTATTATGAAGTTGTCGCCTAGATGGAAACATATTTTCGAACGAAACGGCGCATTTTTGAACAAAATCTGTTCACTATAACACCTTTTATAAAGCATTGAATCAAGAGCAAAAAAGCAGAAGGAACAACCTTATATGTCTTGAATGATGTTGATGTATTTTAAATTATACAGAGGTAGTCAAAATTATTTACACATCGGACGTTTTTTTCCAAGTTTCACACAAAAAGCTTTCGCTTGTTGTTGTTGTTGTCGCAGGGTAACAAAATGCTATGTTGTTGTAAGCCTTGATCTATTCCCGAGCGAATGAAGTCGGTTTGGCAAGAATAGTAAGAAATATGGCGGAGAAACAAGCAAATGAACTGAAGACTCGGAGTAGTCAAAAGTATTTACACACAACATGAACTCTATTATCCTGTTCTTATTTAATGATAACTATAACATTTTAATGTTCAGTATAAATTCCTATTCTAAGACGATAAATTCATAATTGGTTTCATTAGCATTGGCGTCAATACCAGCCTGCTTTATGGTCCGAATTGATTCAACCCAATTGTGCGCTAAGTTAACAGTTAATTTAGACCAAATGTCGGTAATTTCGGCGATTTCGGTTATTATATCAATTGTCCTCTGATATTTAACGAAAGAAAAATCATTTTGACTAAAGTTTTGGTCAGAGCTGTGCGAAGGTCAACTTGATTTGCTTCATTTAAAACTTTTGAAGGTAAAGATCCTTCATGAAATGGAGCATTGTCCTGTTGTAAAATAGTAGTCAAAGTTGGAAAAGGCCGACGGACCACTGCAAAGGCATGGTCATGTGAATTCTGATATATCCGGATGATTTAGGGTCACTAAATTAGTACCAAATCTCCAAAACAGAAGTAAGGTAAATCTCCCCAAAGTATGTATGTGATTGGCGTTGCAACCGTTTAGCCGGTTATAGCCGAATCGACGATAGTGCGCCACCTCTCTCTCTCCTTCGCAGTTCGGCGACAGTTGGAGATCCCAAGTTTAACCAGGTCGATCTCCACCTGGTCCCTCCAACGGAGTGGAGGCCTTCCCCTTCCTCGGCTTCCTCCGGCGGGTACTGCATCAAACACTTTCAGTGCTGGAGTGTTTTCGTCCATTCGGACAACATGACCTAGCCAGCGTAGCCGCTGTCTTTTTATTCGCTGAACTATGTCAATGTCGTCGTATAACTCGTTCAGCTCATCGTTCCATGGTCTGCGGTATTCGCCGTTGCCAATGTTCTGAGGACCATAAATCTTGCGCAAAATTTTCCTCTCGAAAACTCCTAGTGTCGTCTCATCTGATGTTGGCATCGTCCAAGCTTCTGCACTGTAGAGCAGGACGGGAATGATAAGCGACTTGTAGAGCTTGATTTTGGTTCGTCGAGAGAGGACTTTACTGTTCAATTGCCTACTCAGTCCAAAGTAGCACCTGTTGGCAAGAGTTATTCTGCGCTGGATTTCGAGGCTGACATTGTTCCTGTTGTTGATGCTGGTTCCCAGGTATACGAAATTATCTACGACCTCGAAGTTATGACTGTCAACAGTGACGTGGGAGCCAAGACGCGAATGCGCCGACTGTTTGCTTGATGACAGGAGATATTTCTTCTTGTCCTCATTCACCTCCAGACCCATTCGCTTCGCCTCCTTATCCATGCGGGAAAAAGCAGAATAAACGGCGCGGTTGTTGCTTCCGATGATATCAATATCATCGGCGTACGCCAGGAGCTGTACACTCTTGTAGAAGATTGTACCTTCTCGGTTTAGCTCTGCAGCTCTTATAATTTTTTCCAGCATCAGGTTAAAGAAGTCGCACGATAGTGAGTCACCTTGTCTGAAACCTCGTTTGGTATCGAACGGCTCGGAGAGGTCCTTCCCAATCATGACGGAGCTTTTGGTGTTGCTCAGCGTCAATTTACACAGCCGTATTAGTTTTGCGGGGATACCAAATTCAGACATCGCGGCGTAAAGGCAGCTCCTTTTCGTGCTGTCGAAAGCAGCTTTAAAATCGACAAAAAGGTGGTGTGTGTCGATCCTCTTTTCACGGGTCTTCTCCAAAATTTGGCGCATGGTGAATATCTGGTCAGTTGTCGATTTTCCAGATCTAAAGCCACACTGATAAGGTCCAATCAGTTTGTTGACGGTGGGCTTTAGTCTTTCACACAGTACGCTCGATAGAACCTTGTATGCGATATTTAGGAGGCTGATCCCACGGTAATTGGCGCAGATTGTGGGATCTCCCTTTTTATGGATTGGGCAGAGCACACTGAGATTCCAATCGTCAGGCATGCTTTCTTCCGACCATATTTTGCAAAGAAGCTGATGCATGCACCTTATCAGTTCTTCGCCGCCGTATTTGAATAGTTCTGCCGGTAATCTATCGGCCCCCGCTGCTTTGTTGTTCTTCAAGCGGGTAATTGCTATTCGAATTTCTTCATGGTCGGGTAATGCAACACCTGTTCCATCGTCATCGATTGGGGGATCGGGTTCGCCATCTCCTGGTGTTGTACTCTCACTGCCATTCAGCAGGTCGGAGAAGTGTTCCCTCCATAATCCCAGTATGCCCTGGACATCGGTTACCAGATTACCACCTTGGTCTCTACATGAGGATGCTCCGGTCTTGAAACCTTCGTTAAGTCGCTTCATTTTTTCATAAAATTTTCGAGCATTACCTCTGTCTGCCATCTTCTCAAGCTCTTCGTACTCACGCATTTCGGCCTCTTTCTTTTTTTGTCTGCAGATGCGTCTCGCTTCCCTCTTCAGCTCTCGGTATCTATCCCATCCCGCACGTGTTGTGGTCGTTTGCAACGTTGCGAGGTAGGCAGTCTGTTTTCTCTCCGCTGCGAGACGGCACTCCTCATCGTACCAGCTTGTTTTTTGTCGATGCCGAAAACCAATTGTTTCGGCTGCAGCGGTACGCAGTGAGTTTGAGATGCCGTTCCACAGTTCCCTTATACCGAGATGCTGATGAGTGCTCTCAGAGAGCAGGAGTGCAAGTCGAGTAGAGTATTTCGTGGCTGTCTGTTGCGATTGCAGCTTTTCGACGTCGAACCTTCCTTGTGTTTGTTGACGGGCATTCTTTGCTGCACAGAGGCGGGTGCGTATCTTCGCTGCGACCAGATAATGGTCCGAGTCTATATTTGGTCCTCGGAGCGTACGCACGTCTAAAACACAGGAGACATGTCTTCCGTCTATCACAACGTGATCGATTTGGTTCCGCGTGTTTCGATCAGGAGACAGCCAAGTAGCTTGATGTATTTTCTTATGCTGGAATCTGGTACTACAGACGACCATATTTCGGGCCCCAGCGAAGTCGATCAGCCTCAGGCCGTTTGGCGATGTTTCGTCATGGAGGCTGAATTTTCCGACTGTTGTGCCAAAGACACCTTCTTTACCCACCCTGGCGTTAAAATCGCCAAGCACGACTTTTACATCGTGGCGGGGGCAGCGCTCATAGGTACGTTCTAGGCGCTCATAGAAAGCATCTTTGGTCACATCGTCCTTCCCTTCCGTTGGGGCGTGGGCGCAAATCAGCGATATGTTGAAGAACCTCGCTTTGATGCGGATTGTGGCTAGACGTTCATCCACCGGGGGGAACGCCAGGAGTCTGCGACGGAGTCTCTCTCCCACCACAAATCCAACACCAAATTTGCGCTCCTTTATATGTCCGCTGTAGTAGATGTCACAAGGACCCACCTTCTTCCGTCCTTGTCCCGTCCATCGCACTTCTTGGATGGCGGTGATGTCAGCCTTGAGTCGTATGAGGACATCAACCAGCTGGGCAGAGGCACCTTCCCAATTAAGGGTCCGGACATTCCAGGTGCATGCCCTTATATCATTGTCCTTAAAACGTTTGCAGGGGTCGTCATCAAAAGGGGGGTGTCTCATCCGAGGCTTTCGTAGATTTTTCATTGGGGGTGTTTTTATGTGGTGGGTCCCAAGCCCTACGCACAACCGCATAAGCGGGCTTCGCCTTCTCACTTTAGCTCGCCTTCAAACGGATGTCTGTTGGCTACCCAGAGGATACTTGGTCTAAAACCGGAAGTCGTGAGCTGCTTGAACCATGTGGAGAAGAATCGTTTCTGGCCACTCCCAAGTGAATGACAATCAAAAACTTTCCTCACTTGAGTGAACTTCTACACATGATCCCATCATCCCAAAGAATCAAATAAAAAATCATCACTCCCGACTCTATTTAGCGTCTAAGCTGCATTATTCTTCTTCTCACGTGGTAAATGCATAAAGCGTTTACTAAAGAAGCCCTGGAACAAAAAATCAGCCTTATCTGTCCACGACAGGCTTTAGGATGCATTTTAAGGCAAATAAGAGGCATATCGTTTTTTTGTTTTCGGAAGTGGTCAACTTTATGCACAACGTATGTATTTATGTTACTATTTTTAAATGTCCTTAGCAGTGTAGCATCATTGGCTGTTCATGCAATATACTGATTCGATGATGCTGCAATATTAAGAGGACTAATTGTGGGATTTTGTATGACAGATCCTACTAATCTTCTGCATTCTCTTTGAGTTATCACAGGTTTCCGCCCAATTATCTTTGAATTTTCCTTGCAATACTTAGTTTCTTTCTTTTTAATAACATTATAAACAGTATTCCATCAAAATCTATAAATTTTAACTAACTCCGAAGCCTAAACCCGAGTCTTAAACTTAGTAACAGTCTCCAATCTAGTTATAATCGATAATTTTTTTGTTTTCGATATTTTATTTACCAATTTTTATATTTTAAGGCTGAGTTAGGTTTTTAAGAATGCAATAGAATCAAATTACTACTTTTGTTCAAATCAAATCCAAGGATAAAGGCTAAATCGCCGTGTGTAAATACTTTTGACTACTGCGAGTTTTCAGTTCATTTGCTTGTTTCTCCGCCATATTTCTAACTATTCTTGCCAAACCGACTTCATTCGCTCGGGAATAGATCAGGGCTAACAACAACACCCTGCGACAACAACAACAACAAGCGAAAGCTTTTTGTGTGAAACTTGAGAAAAAAACGTCCGATGTGTAAATAATTTTGACTACCTCTGTATAATATAGCTAGTCAACAGGGAGTCAATCTAAGTCTAATGAGCAATATTGATACGAAAATGGCTGAGCTTTTATGCCATGACTATTGAACATATAAACATTGGAAAATTGTGGAAATTCCAATATATTCGCATATGCTCTGAGGAATTTATTCACTGAAACTTTTAATAATCAATGTGTCCACTATCTTGTAAGTCACTTCACACTACCAGTATTACAGATCTGCTGACAAAGCCTTATATAAAGCACTATAACACAACTAAAGGTATGATTGCCCTATTAGCTGTTAAGAATATTACTAATATTATGCAAATGATCAATAAATAAAAATGTAATGCCAAATTCCACAAAATCATCGAAGAGTCTTAGCTTACTGATTCGCACACAATTTTTCACAATTTTTACTCTCTTTAAGATATGTGACAAGTCAAATTTCGCCTTAAGGAGTTGAAAGGCTGATTTCGTGTCAACTGTGTAGTCTAAAAGATAAATACATGTACAAAGAAATTGTGTATATTTTATCTCCTTTACATATTTATATTCCCTGATTACTACCACCAATTGCGACAAAACAATACTGACGACTTACAGTTACACGGAAGCAAGCATGTGGCAACGATGATACGCGTACAATACCCGCAGGCAAATCAGATGTTGCAATTTATCAAAGTTACCAACTGCAAACAGGCAGCTGTGGTGCCTGAATGAAAATACTTTTAGTTACACAACAAGAGAGAGTGCTCGCTAACAAGCTGGCTTGTAATGCCGTTAGGCAGGTATGACAATTGCCTATGTGAATGTGACAAATTTAACTTTTAGTAAGCTTTAGAGGAAAAAATGTTGGTAACAAACAAAGAGTTGATTATAATATAAATTTAAATAATTTTTTTAAAAATATTAAAGAAATTTTATGTTTTAAAAATAAAAAAAATGTTGCCTACATTTGAGCGCAGTAATTAAAAGTTTTGAAGTATATGCATATATATTGATAAAATTGAAATGTTTAGTGAGTAATTCGAAACGAAATGCCTGCTCGGAATTGCTTTAATATTTTCTTCGCTATTTAATAAATTATAATTGTTAATTATAACATTTCAAAAATGTTACTCATACGCAATGTATTCCCATATATGGATAGAAGGACACACTGCGTATGAGCAACATTCGCTCAACTTCATAATAATCAATTATCAACCATTAAATAACAATCAAATTCAATTATATTTTGTGAAAAATCAATAAATTTGCCATTATTATTATTATTATATCAGCATTTCGCTATTATTAGTTGTGATTTCTTTATTCTGTTATTTTTGGCCTTCCACCCTTTGCTACCACAATTTTTAGCGCTCTATTTACGTTCCACTTTCGACATTTATAACCGCACATGCAATACTTAACAACCACATTTACTGCCTGTGAACTGCCCATACAGTTAGCTTGACTGTCTGTCCGCCAAACAGTATATCCATTAATTGTCTAACAGTGTGTATATCCATTAGAAGTACACAAGCGCAACAGCGCAAAATAAAATCAAAAGAAATAACAACAACAATCAAGTAATAATAATAAAAAAGTATATTAACAATCAGTAGACAAACACAATGGCCAGCCAATCACTAGTCCAGTTACCACCGACTATGCCGTAATAACTGATGCAATGATTTATTATTTGGCCCCGCCGCTGAGACTCGCTGGCTCATGGGCTCGTGCCGTCTGTCGTCCACTGTGGATTGGCTTGACTACCGGCTGCATGCAATTCTCCAAGCACTGTCGGTATTTTTATAACGGCTTTATTGTGTTGCTTTGCAATAATGCTATTGTTGGTGTTGTTATTTTTATCGTCACTCGTCGTTGTTAACTGTTCGTTCGTAGGTTCGTGGCATTTTTGTAATTGTTGCAAAAGCTGGCGCTGGACTTGGTTGCATGCTTCCTGCTGACCGCTTTTAGTGCCGCGGCTATCCGCTAGTTATGTGTTGTAATTTGTTTTTGCTTCCTTACATTTTTATAGTTTTTTTTTCGCCGCTAACAATATCCGTTATTCAGCTATTTTATTCACATTTTGTATCAGTAGTGTGGCATATGTTTGCCGGTGATAATGCACAATTCATTTTTCAGGCGTACTCCTTTTTAGCTGGTTTTACTATTGCCTTGGCATTAAAAATTTCTGGCGGTAATCCTATGGCTTCAATTCCGGACTATAAGATGAGTAAGAAAGTGTCAACCAATCGTATGAAGCGAATCCCTATCGATATACAAGTCGCTTCTGCGCGATTGTTTCCTTCAGACGATCCAACTGTTGACACAACAGATCCGAAGGAATAGTTCAGATACAGGGATCAACTCATAGTAGATAATTTCCTTCCAATCGCAAAAAACCCAGAGCAAACTACCGCAGTAATATCAGTGCCAAGTCCGGACTATAAGATGGATGCGTAAGAACATCTCAACCAAGCTCCCGCAGTTTCTGTCGAGTCAACATCGATATGTGACGTTGTCATAGAACTCAATTCCTCATAGTAGACGATTCTCTGCTGATTCCACCAAACCCCTGGCAAACTCAAGCAAAATTATTCACCACAGACAGGAACAGGTTGTAATCACATGAGGCCAGGTCCGAACTATAAGACGAATGCATAAGAAGCACCCTACCAAGCTGTATCGAGTCCTCATCGATATGGGCGGCCTTATAGAACACAATTCCTCTCTTGTTTGACAAAGCCGTCCACTCATAGTAGATGAATCTGAGCCAATCCCAATAAATGCACAGCAAAATTATTCGCCATAGAATGGAACAGATAGTAATCCCTTGGTGTCAGATCTAGACTAGAGAATGGATGGATAAAAAACTTCCAACTTCCGGCGAGTTACTATCTATATATGCGACCCAACGTAGTCCTACAGGTAAACAGCTCCTCTCCTATTGCCAAAGCCGAGCGCTTCTGGAAGATTGTTGGGACGATCCAATTGATAATAGCACAAGTCTAAATTAAGAGTTTGGACGTAGGTTACCGATTCATAGTAAACGATTCCTGTCGACCCCACCGAAGCCATAGCAAAACCTATCTCATTAACATTGATCTCCGTTCTCGCCGCGCGCCGTCTCCTCACTATTCGATTAGGAACATTTTCGATTGACCTTGTCGTAAGTGATCCACTTTTTATCACCAGTAACCATCCACTTTAGAAATAGACTTTGTTGCAATTCTAAGATGGGATTACGATCCATGAGACCAAATTCGTGTGACACCCAGCTATCGAGCTACGTCATGTGTGCAGCCTTATTCAAATAGTTCCAAACAGTGTAATGTACAATCTATAGCTCCTGAGCATTCGAAACAATAGTATCTTCTAAAGCATTACATGCAGTTCTACAATTAATCGTTGTACTGATAAGCTAACAACGTTCAATCAACAGTGACCAGCGCCACCATTAATCAAAAGTCTTTAGTTTCAACACACTTTCTACAAATCAAAATGGCATAATCTTTTTCAACACAACACAGCGATTGCCAACAGCCGATATACGGCAAATTAATTGCATGCCTTCATGCTTGGCGATCTATAAAAATATCTATTTATTAGGTGTGTGTGCTTACTTAGCGATATTTAACGTTTAACACACCCATTTTTACAGCGCACCCGTAGGACGGTGGGCGTTAGGTGGGCACATTAAGTGAGTGCGCGTTCGATTGTATCGGTTCACACTGCTGTCCTTCTGTGGGTTGTCTTCGTCTGTGGGTTGTCTTCGGCCGATTGGAATGGTAAGTAAATCACTGCTGTGCTGAACGCAGTAAATAAATTTGCGCTTGATTGGCATATTGGGTGCAGCAACAGTAGTACATGGTGGATAAGGGAGTAGCACTAAAGCGCTGGGTGAGCCACTATTTTGGGGGAGTATGGCTCATGTTCAAAGTTCTCCCTGATGAATCGTATGCTTAAATTGGCGCTGAGTGATTGTAACTGTCACTTGTGTTTGCGTTTAACATTTCACATTTATTTTGTATTTGGTCTTTTCTTTATTTTTTTTGCTTTTGGTTTTCCATTTTTTTGGTTGTGTTTTTTTTTTATTTCTTTACTCGCTATTTTCGTAGTTCTTACCGTAGTTTCACTGCACCTTTTTCTTTTGTGTTTGGCTTATGGTGTTGTTTGTGTTTTCGCTTTTTCTTTTTTGTTTTGTGATGTTTTTCATTTTCCTTTTTTGTCTTTTGTGCTCGACTTTCACCCTCTTTTCAGCAAAGGTTTCGTGTTTATTTTGCGCAGTTGTTATTGTTGTTGCTTTGGGTTAAACGTGCGTTTAAAGTAACTATTTACTTTTGTATATGCTAAATTGAATAAGCATTCAGGTTTTATTGTATTTAAGAAGGTTTATTCTGGATTTCTAAAGCGTGTGTATATTTCAAGAAATCGCAATAAAAGAATCCATTTCTTAAAATTAGTTGGCAACTTTATCGAAAAAAACATGCGAAAACACCTTTAAAGTACTTCTTTATGTTTCTCGTACGTCATACATTTTAGAATGAAAAAGTACCGATCTAACTAAATTGAAGTCCATTACAAAATATCCAGAGACAATCAAGAAAAGTTTTTGCTTTCATAGTTACTTTTTCTCAGAGGACCACACTATTAAAACCGTAAAAACTAGCTCCTTTATCATCAAGCAATGTTATAAAATATATTCACAGTTTCTTTGGAACCGCTATTAAGAAATAATATTAAGTAGCTATAGAATGTCACTAAATACAGACAATTTTCTTTCTACGAATAAAAAAAGTATAAGTTTTCAATCAAATGAAGATTTGCTCTATTGTTCTATCCGGAAACGTCGGAGCATTTCATAGCGACGACTTCTTTTAACAAATATCTCATACAGAGAATGCAGAGATCCCAAGATAGCCCTAAAAAAAGAACGTTCTAGATGAACGTTCAAATGGGAAATTTATCGATCTGCTGATGAAATTCATTCGAAATAAAATTTACAACTTAACAAATAGTTTAATAGTCAAATTTACCACACACCCTATAAGAAGATCTCAGACCATAACCTTTCCTCAAATACCATAGTTTCTTAACTCAGGCTTGCTTCTCAGCCTTACAAACCAAAAAAGTAAATTTTCACAACAAGGATGTCTCTTAAATGTCTCGGAACGCTTTTCGTTCTTATGAAAATACGTTGTATAGCTCTATCCAAAGTATCCACAAGACCAGAAGATAATCTTAAAGAAAGAACATTCTAAATGCTTGTCTGATCATATTTTCGAAACCAACTTCATAAACTGAACTTCGAATGTTTGATTGAAATTTTTCCAAAGCCTTTTCTAGTTAGAAATATGTTCGTAACAAAATTTGCAAGACAACTATCCTTGAGAAACCTCTGACTAAACCCTATTCTCATATACTTTTTTCTTTAAGATCAATTTTTCCCCATATTAAACGAAAGGTCTGTGAACTCCGTGAACGATAGAGGATTTGAAGTATATAACCTCTAGTGTCTAGATCAAGAGCAATTAGACTAGACAAGGCTTCAAATGTGTATGATTAATGGTACTGACTCATTTCTTAACCTTCTCGACTCATTAAGCAACGAGTAGACCGAATAGTGACGGTATAGTTAGAAACTGAGCCCTCAGTATTTAAAAATATCAAGGCAGTTTACCATTAAATTTTTTAAACTTTTTTCTAATAAAGATAAAGATATTAAACATTCATAATTCAGATGTATGGGTATATTTTGGCATAGTGTTCTAATATTTTCATAATACTTTTTTTATTGCCTATTATTAGCAAGAAATATACCGAATTTGCTTAACTCCGCATAAAATCTTTAAATAAACTTCTATTCACCTTAAAGTCAGGTCACTAATATCTCCAAGACGAAAAAAAAGAACGGGTTTCTAACGAAGAACGATAGCATACACACACCTACAACATTTTAACCATTTCTCATTACCCTCGACAGCACTCAATTACATCGTTTAATATTTACGCACATGTTTCTAGAACGGCCGCTCTCTATAATATACGAAAATGAAACTGTTGCTTTCGTTACCACAAACAGCCACTCGAAATCATTAATATTTAAATACACAAAAGCACAACGCACCGAAGGTACAAAGGTACAAAACGTGCAACAAGGGTCATAAGTATCTTTCTCAATCAAGCTGGCGGCACAAACTTCGAGCCATTTCGACTTTGCTGCTGCATGTGTGTTGTAGGCGCACTTAAACTCAAATGGTCGCTAACGATACGTAAAATACGCCCATCGGTTTAAGTTGGCTACGAAAGTAGTGTGTGAGCCACACGAAAGGGTTTTCAAAAGCTAAAGTGTTAGGATATCACTGTTCAAAAGCTAAAACATCACATCCTGCGTAGTTTATGGTGTATTTGAGTGCTATTCTATGTGCACATAAAACTTGTAAGTTGTGCCATAAGAGAGCAGCAATCTTATACCTTCGCAGACTCGCTTACGCATATATTTTTTACCTGCAATTGTTAACATTTACAACTTTACTAACCCAAACTCAATGGCGAAAGGGACAAAAAGGACAGAAAGCAAGGAAAAATAACTTAAATTTAGCAAAGACTTAAGACATAACGGGTTTACTGAATGCCTCAGTACGGCCACAGTTTACAAAGCTACATGTATGCAGACAAAAACAAACCCACAAGGACTTTAAGCGTAAAAAAGGAAAAATAAAAAAAAAAGGATTTTCACTTTTTACAAACAGAAAATATGAAAAATTCTCAGCGAAAAATGTGAAATATTACCTACATAAATATTTTACTCAAGTATATGTAGTAGACCGAGGTATATATAGCTAGTTAGAGGTGCACCACTGAAAGGCCAAACAGCCCCACGAAGGCCAGTCAACGTGAGGTCAGCAAGTTCGCTTAGCAATGGGATTAAATTGTCGCTCAAAAGAGCGAGTGAATAGCGAGAGCATAAAAGTGAATGCCTCCGGAGATAATGTCGAGTTTTTCTAGCCACGAAAAAACGGATATTAATGATTAATGCGAGATGGAAAGCAAAGGACTTTGGAAGTATTACATTTTTTACAAATCTTTAAAGCTTGGTATCCGACGGATGATGATAGAGCACGGAATGAACAAATACGATGCAAAGGCATGATCCTTTAATGAACCAGAGAAGGTTTTAATTGGCTCTTTGAGTTCCTCAATTAGACCAAGGTAGGTGGAGGTGCAATTTCGTATGTCTAATGGTGGAAATCGCATAAAATATTAGCTTTGATCTGCGGCTGTAGAAAAAATGATCGATGAGTTTAATCAGTCACCTTAGCTAAAAGAAAATAAAGCTATCAGAAAACTATTCTATTAAAGAAAAGTTGTTTTGTCAAAATGGGTCTGCGCAAATCTTCAAATTATGCTTATTTATGTGTCAAAAGATAGCTGGGTTTATACGTACTAAACTATATGCAGTTTCAAAAGGCCGGAGACGCCTGCCTTTCTTATCGAAGGAATAAGAACGAAGGGAGAAATTCCGGAACGGTACTTGTTTATTGCGAATATTCAACCGGACCGGCTAAAGATCGGTTTTTAAACGGCATGTTCAGCCGGTGACTGCGATTAGAACATTACCCACAGCAAGCTGAAGGTCCATATCCTCTAACCTAACCCGGACCACAACAATTTCTATGAAAGGCATAAAAAGCAATATACCGATTCTACGTCTTGAAAGTGTGACTCAGAGAAACTCAAGCAGCGGAAGGAAATATTTATGCTTGTTCTTAAAGGTGAAATTCATTAAGTTTTAGACAACTATATATATGTATATGTATAAGTCGCTATGACAATTTGTGATATTTTAGTCAGATACATGATCGTTATGGTAATGTATCTGATGGAGTAGATAGTTGATTTAAAAAACCGAATTGATCTTGTAGATCCCAACTTAAGAAATTTTAGTTCAATGGAACAATAGTGGTAAATCAGTTTAAATCAATAAGGCGAATAAGACAAATGAAGACTTTTCATTACTACCGTGACATAAGACATTCGTCAGCCAACTTGTCAAAATGTAATCCGATCATCCCGAATATTGGAATACGAAGTAGGAGAGATTACATAGATTATCGGGATAATACGAAAGCAAGTCATATGATAGCTCTGGATGGATGCATTGGATTTTGATGGTCTTTAGTTCAAGTTGTCAATAGGAAAAACGAGACCACAGGCCATCAATCCTGACGAGATAAGTACATTGATACTCTTTATTCAGCTTAACGAAGTTATGGCTTTTCATCGAGGTCTTCAATCTGCCTTTGAGTTCCTGTCTTCAAGATCCACTAATCATGTGATTTGATGACACGAGTAGCTATTGCAGTACTGATCGTCGTAAATTCACATTAACCTACTAACAATAGTTAACAAGAAGAATGATTTGACTTTTTTAACTCAGACATAGTATCGCTCATGTATACAGGACCAAACGCTTCCTGAACCGAACCAAATTGGGATATATCAAAAATATATCTAAAATACAAAAACTCCCTATAAACTAACCGATTTAACAACTCTTTCTTTGCTTGGACCTGAACCAATCGGCTCATCTCGAGAATGAGAAAATACTACTAAAAGGAGTCAAAAAAACTATTCTGTTCCTTTAAAGTTTTCTCCACCTAATTCATAGGTGATCTGATTTTCAGCTATCATTTTAAACACTATGAGAGTCCGTTTTATATTGGAGCCACTACTTATAAAGTATGTATATGTAAACCCATCACACTTGATACAATTAACAACTTATCAACACTCCAGCAGCATATTGATGCGCATAACCCATACTCCTCCACAAGAATTCAAAGCAGCGGTGCACAACGCCTCTAACTAAAGGATGAATTGCGTTGAAGTTTGAAGACCACTCATATATGTACATATACCTACATATCTACTGTATACCAAACACATAGCACCCTCACTCTATTATAATAAATCTATGCAAACGGCGATTGCAGCCAAGTACCCTGCCTGCTCATGGCAGTAAATGTAATAAGGATTATTCACACGACTGGACGGCAGCTGCATGCCACGCATTGCACACACACCTTTACACACATACTCATAATGTTTATTCATCGCTTCGGTACAATGTGGTTGCAGTGTAATGCAAAGGTGTTGTAATTTGCTTTTGCATTCCAAATTGAATTCAACGCGGTAAGTCAATTGCAGCGAAGGCATAAATTGCATTTGCAGCGAGATGTGCGGAAGTACTTACATATAAGTGTGCCGCGGGCTCACTGCGAATGGCGCGCGCTGCGCAACGCACACCAGCACAAAATCAATTAATCGATTTAATGTGCGAAATTTTAATGGTCGAGTAAATCAAATGCAGCTTCACGCTGTTCGGCGGCGGTGGTGAGGCGAATTTAAATATATTTCGAAATAAATAATGCAATGCTGCGCTGTCAGAGCAATTGTACCGTTATTACGTTATAATTACATTTTAATTAATTTTTAATTACTGAATGTGGAGCCATGTAATTTGTAATATTTTCAGCAGGTTACATTTTAGTTGGGGTTGTATTCATACTACTCGAGTGGAGCGGAGAAAATACTGACCCTAAAAAAAATTATTTCTAACGCTTTTTTGTTATAGTGAAAATTTAATGAATTCCATATGAACCAAACAGTGATTTTTTAGCCTTTATTTGAAAAAAATTACAATTATCGACAGAAATATCACCTCAAGGTATGGTTGAGTAGGAAGCATTTACTGGTAGAGGCCACTTGCTTCATTGATAAAATAAATAAGCATTTTCTAAGCTCATATTAGTTATACCTTGCAGCCTAAACACGTGTTTATGCGCCATTTTAGTGTTTAATATGCAACTAACTTGGTCAAAACTCATCTTACACACCACTTTTCCAATGCCATTGAAATACAGCCCTTGTCTTGGAACAAAAATTGATCGATCTATTTAAACATTTATAACTTTTCAGCATTTTGAAAATTGAATTCTCGATTTCTTAAACTCCCGGCAGCTGTTCGTAAACGCGAATTAGTAGAAGTTGAATTCCATACTTGTATTTACTGCCAACTTTTTGTTATTACTCAATAAATTTACCTTCAACTTGTCTTAAATACTACCATTCATATTGGGATAAACCCTATTTTGGTACGAAAATTGTTATTAAACTCGAGTTAGCACAGATTGAGGCACAACTCAAGTTTATTAGCAACTCAGATCTTTCTTTTTCCTTTTACTCCTCTGAAATACATTAAATTAAAAAAATATATGTAGTAGAATATAAGTGTCATCTACAACCTAAAAGAAAGTACAAGAAACTCGGAAAGACCAACTGCCAGCCTATTGTCGCCTATTCTTACCACTATAAGCTATTAATATATTAATCTATTATGCTACAGAGACTACAGTCTCTACTTCTCTTCACATTATTTTTTGTGTAGAAACATGGATGGGGTGATTCTCCTTGCACTTCGTGATTCAAAAATCAGGTTCTATAACTGAGCTCTTAATATACGGTAAAACAATTGCGTGAATCATTTCCACGTCAAGCTTCAAAAATAAACCTCCAAGGTATGCAAGAGGACTCGCTACACCTTTCAAAGTTGTTGAACTTCTAAGGTACATTTCAACATCAGGTATATTTATGAGATACACTATGAAAACAAAAAAATACTTTTGCTAACAGGTGCTACTTTGCACTGAGTAGGCAATTAAAAAGTAAAGTCCTCTCTCGACGTAGAAAAACCAAACTAGCATCGTTCTCGTCCTGCTCTATGTTACGAGAATGACGTCGACAGCCGATGAAGTGGCACTAGGAGTACCCGAGAGCTAGGCGATTATACGACGATATTGACATAGTTCAGCGAATAAAACGACAGCGGCTACGCTCCCTAGATCATGGACGAAAACACCAGCTTTGAAAGGGTTCTAGGAAGACCTCCAAGAAAAGACAAGGTGGAGAGTTACCTGGTTTCGCTTGGTATTTCCAATTGGTGCCAAATTGTGAGCAAAAGTGAACAATGGCGGCCTTTATTGATACGGCTATAATCGCTTAAGCAGCGCCTCTGCCAATCATAAGGCAAGACCATGAAGACTCAGAGCGTTATTTAACGCTGATATGCCTAATAAATAGTATTCTTGAATAAAAACCTCGGTACTTTTTTAGTCCCAACATCATAAAACGGAATTTAGGGAATATATATACACATATGTACCTCAGCAGAAGTTGAAGTGGAAGCTGAAATTTCGTTTAATGCCATGGTTTCCAAGAGAATTATAATGAGAACCAAGCACCTGACCTATAAAAATCACAAATTTTTCTAAGAATCATTCCTGAAAATCATTAAAATGCCACACATATGTGTGCTATCCTATTTCAGGAAGTATCTTTGTATCAAACAATTAGTGGTCTATAAATATATTTTATTTTATAAAGAGAGGAACGGAGGTCAAACGTTTTGCAGAGGATTTCATATTTTAAGAGATAAGCCCATAAATAAGTATGTCTTAGGAGCCTCTTTTGCGCATTATTAAACAACCTGTGGAGCAGATGATTATCTGATGAGGGATAGGCTGTAATTCCTTAGCTTACACTAAGCTTTTCAACTTGTATTTTCAAAATTATGAACTTCCGCCTAAATGGAAGCTTTAAATATTAAATTAAAAACCATGGCGAATCACCTGAAATCTACTTGAAAATCATTCCTTCTTTACATTACATTTTCTTAAGTAACAAACAAATATTTTTAGACGAAGCTATGCATAATAATAAGAACACGGAAATTATGTACTTACTGATTTAGATTCCGTTCGTTGGAGCCGCTCTGCGATTGTACATTGTCCGCGTGTCGTCGCTCCTTGTGTACGATGCCCATTAATTTCATCCATGGATTATTTTGGGAGCCATGGCCTCCCATGCCGCCACTCTGCCACATCGTCATTTTGCCGGCTGTTGTTGTTGTACGTAGAGAATAGCAAAGTACACAACAAACAACCTGAAAATTGGTGGTAGTGGTGGTAGTGGCACAACCAGCACGTCAACGCGTCACTCAGCGTCTCAGTGCTTTAATGATGTCGCGTCGAAACACCGTCGAGTTGAATTGAGCGTTGAGTTGTGTTGAAAACGTAAGACGAAAATGAATTTTAAAATAAATAAAACACAAACACTCGCGTACGCGCTGATTTCACTTTAAAACTTAATTTACTTCTATCTTATTTTGCTTTTTGTCGAGAGAGCTTAGCTTAGCATTGAGTAGTAAATAGTTGTTGTTGGAGCAGTAACAGTAATTCCACATTCATGCAGCACAAATACTGCTGGTAGTCACCAGCGTTCCACCATTGTCGCTGGTGGCGTGAACGCGTACGAACGCGTGAAAATTTTTTGTTGCGTACACGACATTGCGGCGAGTAACCGGTTCAGTTAAAGTGTGTTTATAAGAATTTAATTTAATATGGAAGTAGCTTTTTCAACGCGGTTAACTAATTTGGCCACTTTTGAAAATTTTTCAATTTTTATTATAGCTTCATATTTTATAACAGCTTTATTTCTAATGGGTATGCGGTTCAAGTAACCGGTTTTTCGTTAAGCTTATTGCATTTTTATTTTAATTTTCTTTGTTGCACGACGCTTTAAAATATTTGAATTGTTAGTATTCGGTTTTTCAAGTGGTTAACCGGTTTTGTGAGTAATCGGTTTTTAATAATTAATCGTTACTTTTAATTTATTGTGACTGTTATTCATATTTTTTCCATATCTATCTTAAGTAACCGTTTCGTGGCAAGTAACCGCTTCTGTATTTATGAACTCTTAGTGCGCACAATCTCTTTGCTGAATTGTGTATTTGTTTCAGCTCAATATTAGCTAACATTTATGGATTTTACTCTAATTGTAATAGCTTTAATTAGATATTTTAACATTTGTTATAATAATGACGCATTCATAGGGAAGTATATGGATTTGGACTAATTATTTGTTAGATTTTATTACAACTTTTTGTTTTTTACTAAGCAGCGGCGTGTAACTTATGGGCGGCTGACGTTACGCTGGATTAATTTCTTTAGCAATTATAATATGCATTAATTATTATAGCTAAATTTTTAAGTTTACTAATTTTTGTAAGACTTTTAATTAACTAATACTTTCAAATTCACTTTTGTTTTAATATCAGTTATTAATTAATTTTAATTAATTAAAAATGGTCGCCTATTTGATTTTAATTTGAAATAATTTAAAATATTTTTCGCACTATTTCTTATTGTTTTTAATCTTCTGTATTTTATTATTATTTTTACATTGAATTACCGTTAAATTTTATTTACTAATTTATGATTAATTATTAGTTTTCTATTATTTTAATGGCAAATTTTTCACTGCAGTTATTATTTTTATATTTTATGGCGACGTTTTTATTGCTATTTAGCTAACTACCTTGGAATTTATTATAAATTATAATTATTTCTTTATTTTTTTTATTTTTTCTCTTTTGAATTTTTTAATATTAATTTTTATGATTTTCGAATATTTTTAATTTGTAAGCTATAATTAAGAATCACAATGGCGTTATTTCCGTTAACATAAATTTAAATTATTTATATTTTATAATTTATTATTATTTTTTGTTGCTTTAGATAATACTAATTACTCAAGTAAATTGCTCTAGCTAAAGTTTCTCACTTTTTTAATTGCTTGTTAATTATTATTTTTTTTGTTACCGTTATAATTATTATTATTTAATAATTTTATTTAAGGAAATTTGTAATTAAAATTCACTACTTTGCACTCAATCGACGCCTTGCTCTCCACGTAGCTTAAACTAGTTGGTGTTGTCGCTTATAAGATCATTTAGCTGTAAAGGAGAGAATAAAATTAGTTTTTAGGTTAGAATAGGACTTTAAGTTGTTACAATATTTAAGTTGAATAGAATACTAAAATAGTAAAAATTAATAGAATAGTAGAAAGAGTTTTAAGATTTCTGCGTTTGGATAAAGAAAATATTATAAATAGGGTACATTTCATCAGAACCTCGCTCATAAGCCCATTGTATGAACAGAGAGTTCGTAGAAATCATCAAGAATCATGATTATTTATTGATAGACACAATTCCTATTGAAGGCTGACGAAATGTTCAACTAAAGTCTCTCTCTCTTTATGAGAAAAGAAACGATAGGAAGAACCGAGCAGAATGTTCCTGTGTGTGTATGTGTGATTGGCGTTCAACCGTTTAGCCGGTTATAACCGAATCGATGAGAGCGCGCCACTCCTCTCTTTCCTTCGCAGTTCGGCGCCAGTTGGAGATTTCAAGTGTAACCAGATCGCTCTAAACCTGCTCCCTCTAACGGAGTGGAGGCCTTCCCCTTCCTCGGCTTCCTCCGGCGGGTACTGCATCGAACACTTTCAGAGCTGGGGTGTTTTCGTCCATTCGGACAACATGACCTAGACAGCATAGCCGCTGTCTTTTTATTCGCTGAACTATGTCAATGTCGTCGTATAACTCGTACAGCTCATCGTCCCATCGTCTGCGGTATTCGCCGTTGCCAATGTTCTGAGGACCATAAATCTTGCGCAAAATTTTCCTCTCGAAAACTCCTAGTGTCGTCTCATCTGATGTTGACATCGTCCAAGCTTCTGCACCATAAAGCAGGACGGGAATAATGAGCGACTTGTAGAGTTTGATTTTGGTTCTTCGATAGAGGACTTTACTGTTCAATTGCCTACTCAGTCCAAAGTAGCACCTGTTGGCAAGAGTGATTCTGCGCTGGATTTCGAGGCTGACATTGTTGGTGTTGTTGATGCTGGTTCCCAAAAATTCCTGTACTAATAATAAACAGACAACAGCTACTTATGACGTTCTTCAATCAGTCCTAAAGTAGGACCGACATTGAGCTGACCTTAAAAAAGAAAACTACTATCTCGCAGTAAAAAGCAATTACACCGTATTTGGATCAGAACAAAATTCAATGCAAGCTTGGCTCAAGACGGATTGAAACACCTCTCTTGTTTATCTCTTTCCCAAAAAAAATCGATTTTTTAAAGCTGTAGGCTGAAACTTACAATTAAGGTCGACAGAAGCAGTGAAAATTGCATGCTACTTTCAATTCTTCATAGTCTAGTGGATCAATGGCAACAGGTCGATACCCCCTAATTCTTCCACACCCCACCTCTTAAGGTTGCTCAAATACCTTTATAAGCAGTCACGAATATAAATTTTTATATTTCACTGATTTTGAATAGCACATAAGCCTTCAAGCTTTTAAGTCTCTAATCTCTAATTGCATTAAATTTTAATTGCACTTAATTTTATTTACCCAATTAATCAATATTCGCCAGAAGAGCGTTCACAACACCTACAAGTGAGATGCCAAGGCGACACCACAGTATTGCCAACAAGTGACTAATCTGACTAATCTTCAACAACTTGCAGTCTCAAGAGCCATCAATCAGTCATTCTGTTATTTTGCTTTGCTTTTCATTTTCTCGCATTTATAAATTCTGTCCACCTCCCATTCCGCCTCGCACCATCGCTGTGTGCACTGTGTACCAACAGACTTAATTGATTGCTCATTAATTGCTTGTACAATAATTATGCTAAATCAAGTAGTTAATCCACGATTGTTGTCGGCCATTTACACACCATTCAACCATATCGCACCAAACAACGGCGAACGGCACTCAGCTGAGTGGCAGTTACACTCTCAAATTATAATGAATTACACACACCCACTCCAACACACACACACATAAATTCACAGTAAATCAATTAAATTCGCCTACTAATCGAATCATTAGAATTTGGTGTGAGCCATTTGCTGCATTGAAATCACGCTCAGCTATCTCCCCTTTCTATCCTGCCCCAATTTTTATGCTCGTCCTTCAATCCACCTTCTCTTCGCCATTCTTCGTAATTTATCCATGTCACATGAAATTTTTTGCACATTTCCTTTTTCATTGGAAAACCCTTTTGCTCCCACATGGATTACAATGAATTTGTAAGCCTGTAGGTGTGGATATGTGTGTTTGTAAAATGTCAAGTGTCAAATCACTTTATGAAAGCCTATAATCGCATTAGAAATGCCTACATTGACCTTTCACTTATGTCTCTTTTTTTAGAAATGTTCACCAAAATTGATTTAACTACATCAAGTTTAAGCTTTTGATTAATTGCATTTGGGTGACTTTATTTACATATATATATATGGACTATGGATTAGCGTGGTAGCTGAGTGTCAGCGTTTGCCTTGTCATTATTTATTCCGTCACATATATTTTAGCAGTTGCCATTTTCTGAAGAGTTAAATCCAAATATATCCAATTCAATTTATAATAAATTGTGGAATTGTGCCGCCTTTTTCTATAATGGGAAGTTTCCGATGTTCCTAATTGACAAAATTTGCCAAGAAATTTAAGAGACCCTCGTCCGAAAGTAAAACAAAGGTAGTCTTCGAGATTTCTATAGTACTCTTACTGCTTCGACCACGCCTTGAGTAAACTACGCTGTTCGGGCCCTACCCCTGAATCATAGTCAAACGAGTTGCCATGCCATTAACAATGGAAATGGAATATTGTCGAAATAATTCGAAGGTCTCATTCATTCACTATATTCTCTCTCTTCTCTCTGTAACCAACGACTTCTCAGGCCACAAGAAAACACTCCGTAGAAAGAAATTAAACTGAAGACGTAATAAACATTGCGGCTCCCTCTACCAACCAAGAGACCTCCGAAATCTGTAATAGGCATACATCCCGCTGAAAAAGTCAGAAAGGACCAGAACTGAGAGCTTGATGTCCCAAAGGCTTCAAATCCGCTAAGGCGGTAGACAAACTCTGAAAGTAATGGCAAATTTTTCGAATTCGAAGGAAACAGCTCTCTTGAAGCAGTTCTTCCATTATTTTGTCGATACAGTCGTAGGATTTTGAATACAGTCTTCAATTATCAAATATCTCACTCTCTTTATCTCTTAAAGAGAGTATGTCCGACCCATAAAGGCTTAGGATTTTAAATTTCTATCAACCATAAACATCTTCATCTTCTCCCCTAAAAGATCTCAACTTGTCCTTAGCTGAGAAAATGAAATATTCTCAACTAAAACCATCTACAATTTTATTTATTCAAATGCAAGATTAGTTTATGCAAAAATATTTTCCGCACTGTCACTTTCCAAATAATGCGCTCCGACGCTTCAGCATACCCACATACATACTCGTTGTGGTAAAAACTCTAAGAAAACATGGCAAATAAAAAACAAATAAGAATAAAAGAGGATTTCTGCAACAGAATTGCAACAAAGATAACGGAAATAATCTGTCAACGTCAAATGTATTGGATTGCGCGACATTTTGTTATTGCTGTGGCTTAAATGTGTGGTCTTCGGGCTAGCAAACTTTTGTGGTTTTCGGAAAATATTTAGAAAATTTGTTATGCTTCACTTAACAGGACATTGCAGTGACAGAACAGTAAAGAACGAATGAGAAATAAACTTGTTAGATGAAATTTGTGAAATTGCAGTGTCTCAAACTGCTGTTTGTTGTGGCTGGAGGAGACAGTTCTAAGAAGGAAAGTGAAATGTGAAGTACAATTGAAATGATTAAATTTTTGGTACTCAAGCTCTCTAACATTTTTTTTCGAAGAAGAGTTCACGCCGAAGTTCGGACGATACGATTTATGAAGCCTGGAACTATGCAACTTGGCGGATACACTGTTCAAACATAGCAAGCTTCAGAGATCTAACCGAGAGGTAGATTTTAAGGCTTCGCAGAACGGATAGTATTAAAAGTATTTCTTCCGAGGAATAATTGGACAGAATCACACAGAACTCGAGTCGAGAGACCAAAGTCTAAACCAGAATCACAATGGATTTTGTCGATGTAATGAATGAAGCAGGAGTCTCAGACTGAAGGTATTGATCGGTTTATCGGTTTTTAGAAGGTTTCAAGATTACAGTAGTTATACTAGATAGGGAAAGAGAGACCTGGTACTGTCTTCCAGGCTATATTCAATTTCTAGATGAAATAATTTATTAAATGGAGACAGGAGGATCTTAATTACTTTTGTTCAATTATTAAACACTTGATAAATGACAAAGATGTCTAATCTAATATTCCTAAATATGAATCATTAGAGTAGTCAAAAATTCTCTTTCTAATACGCTTGATACTAAGGTAATTTAAAGGTGGGATTACTTCCTCAGAACAATGGATCCATCGAATTGCTCAAGTCCGTCTAAAAAACTTGTTTTGGTATAAAGAGCTTTGTTAAAACTATAAGCTTCTTTGGTTGAAAAGATCTTCAGAACATTTCTCCGTTCCCGTCCCAATCGGGATAACTGGAAAGTATCGGGATAACTGGAAAGTATCGGGATAACTGGAAAGTATCCCGATTTATATCCGTCAGATTTCAGAAGTTAAGCGCTAAGCTGTAAAGGAAAGCGAAGCGGAGTCATCCAAGCACTTTCTCCTTTAATGTTCAGCACTAGCCAGACTTAGGTGAAAGCACCTCGGTAGGCACATCTTCGGTGAATCCAGTGAAGTGACTGGAATCGACATTAGTCGACTTTAGAACTTTATAAGAATCAAGCGCTTTGTCGTATCATAAGGGTCTTAGCAATCCGTCAGGAGTATCTGGGTGTCACAAAGGACCGGCGAATCTGTCTAAGTGAGAGTTTCTACAGTTTGTCTACCCCTTAACTTAACCTAACCTATATCCGACCAAGAACTGTCAACTCGGAAGTTTTCCTAAAAATTTCTAAGGAAATGTTTCTTATCTCCACAACAATTTAATATCTTCAGTCGCTAACCAGAGTTCAATAAAACTCCATACCTTAAAGATTTATCAATGGTACGAACTCAAAATCAGCCGCTCCGATGAATCAGACCAAGGAGAAGAACTTCCATTCCACTTTGATGAATTCTAATACTTCAAGCTTATGCTGTTCTGCAACAGCTGTTGCCACTTAATTCAGCCAGTTTTTGCTAAGCGCTCGTTACATGACATGCAATGTCATAAATCTATGGAAAATTTTAATGAACTCATTGCTGTAATAAAATAACAATTAATGTCCTTTTCAACAACAACAATGACAACACCGAGTACCACAACAAAATGTAACTGTCGAACAATTGGCTGGCAGCAAAAGTGCCACATGAAGAAACACATGTAGAAAGAACTACTCATATATATAGTAGTATCTGTTGTATTGTGGTGTAGTACAACAATGTGGCAATAAGAAATTACTTAATTGCAATAACATGCTTGTTGCAACATGCATTGCATGCCAGCATGAGTGCACACGTACTCGCCTACTTATGTGCTTACATATGCTCAGCTCCGGGCACAAATACCCAAACAAGCAGCAGGCACGTGCCAACACAGCAATATAAACATACACAATACATATATAAGATTGTTATTATTCTTATTGTTGTTGTGTGCATATGGCGGTCTCACGCAGTCTTCGAATTGCTGGTTTCCGGCATTCCTTGTGCTTAAAGCTTCCTCTAGAGTGTTTCCAAAGTCACATCAACACACACACACAGATGTATACTCTCATACTATCATGCTATAAATACTATTCTATTGGACCGCAATGTCTCGCAAATATTTCTTTGGTTAGTCGCAGTTGGTGGTCTGAAATTTGAAAATTGTTGAACTCACTTAACTCAAAGTGACCAGTTTCAAGGATGTTAAGAGTTTGCTTGTAAAATAAATTAAATAACCGTAAATAACGAGGGTGAAGGCCTTTCGAGTGAGTATTGTGTGTGTGTGCTTGACATATTTGAAATTGCATTTTGTATTTTTAAATTCTTTATCGATATTTACCAACTTATTTATCAGGTCTTTCTGGTTACGCAGCTGAAGGAGTATAATATCGAAATCAATTTTCATTTAATTTCGATGATATTGTCTTTGTCACAATATGTAATACACAATATATATATCACAAAATGGAAATCCAAATATATTGACAGAAAATACGTAGTGCACGTCCAAGATGCATCTATCACGCCCCGACTGTTCTTACATTATTTTGGGCAAATACAATATTTCCAACTAGATCATCATACGACGTGGATCTAACGTACCTTTATGAGAGTTTCTTCTGGAACGACCTCAAAAAGTATATAACATCAAATTTATATTACAGAAAGTAGGGTCCGTACCATATAGATACAAACGATAGAGGGTCTGATCGATGGTAATCTTCAGAGATGTCTGTGGATTAAACTGCATACTCTGCTCGCCCCTTGATAGATGCTTCTATGAAATAAAAACATCTTTCAGTAACAATGTAAACCTTGATCGACTGAATCCCACGCTGAACTATCCCCAAGGGTGTCGACTTTAAATAGATTCCGGAGTGTCATGACTGTAGCAGGAACGGAAAAGAACAGACCGTCTTGTTGACTAAAGCCTCGCTTTATATTCATGAATATTCATTGATTCTCAACGTCGCCTGAATAGAATAAGGGATCTACATGGAGACTAATAAAAATTAAAAGAAAAGACATAAGAACTGTAGTAGGAGTGCTAACAGTTCTTTGTCTAATAGGAAGGCATATCGATAGACTGGGAATACCATATAATGACTACTGTAGAAGCTGTCAAGCAGTAGAAGAAGAAGAGACTGTTGTAGAGGGTAAGAATCGCAACACTTTTCGACGACATCTCGGAGGTTGCACATATAAAACTTTTTGAGTTAATCAACTTTGGAAATACCACAGAGTAGTTTAGTGAGGATATTGTGGGGTAAGGGGATTCTAGTCCTCGATGGATTCACATTGGACCTCCTAAAGGCGTCATCCGCCATCCACTATACCTACCTGTCTACCTAACAATGTGAATATAATGCTAGTTATAGAAATCACAAAATTAAAATGGGCGAAGGAATTTAAGAATGGATACTCCACTACTTAGAGATGTTGAGTAAATAATATTATGTCAAAGCTGGAATGAAGTCAAGACACGTTCTTATGAACTAGGTGGGTTCTTTAATAAGATTTTGTGATAATCACCAGCAAATAAGATACCACTATCATGCGGTCATCAGAAATATGCTAAAGATATAGATTTCAATTCTTGCTGATTCGGCTGTATAACTTAATGCACGATCCATACTTTAATAAGGTCTAGACTTCCATGTCTTAATCGTATTGCTGACTATAAGCTCGGTAGATATTTCTGGCGGAGTCAAGGAGTAGTATAAGAGAAGGTTTTCAAAATAAATTAGCTTCAAGTAATGGTATTTGAAAACTCTATAGTATTTGGGGAACTTAAAAGGAAATGAGAGACATTTGAATGATTAACCATAGTTTCCCCCAAAAAGAACATATTTGTGAAAACTTTCGACTGTAAATTTGAAAACGAAAGCTTAAATCCGAAAAGATCTAATTGAATTTTGAAAACGGTAAGACCTTTGGATATGTTAACACCGTTTAATGGTGAGTTTGTCTCTCTTTTTCCCTAATATGAGATTGTTGTTATTTTTCGTCAAAGAGCTCCAAAGAGAGACCTGTAAAGTTGTACTTTAGAGATTTAAATTAACCACAGAATGTAGTCCCTACAAAATTTTTTGCATAAGCCCCTTTCGTAATAAAAAAGCCTTGAGTTTCAAACCACTGTTAATTTCGATCGACACTTGCATACTTTACTCGTATAAAATATCGCGCCTGCAAACGCCTCGGGACTATAAACAATGAAGCAAAAAACAAAAAACAAAAATAACAACTGTGGTGACAACGGCAATATGGCTCATTCGGTGCAACCAGCCATTTGCCAATTTTTGCTGTCTGCTTATTCGAGCGCATACTTTTTAACGGTTTTTATGCACACTCACATACACGCTCCCCTCACACACATCACCCGCTAAAAGCGCGATAAATGTTAGTACAGTTAAGTGTTGTGCAAGTGCATGTTTTGGTTGGCGCGCAGTGGCACACAGCTGCAGTGCCACCATGCATGTTGCACGTATGTAAATAGACCAGCAGGAGCTTGTGGCAGCTGCTACACAACTCCATGAATGCCATGAACGCCATGAGCCTTGCCAATTTTTGTCAACGCCTAGTTTTTTTTACACTTCATGCAATTTTTTTTAATTTTTATTGAGCCTTTTATGGCTCATTGGCCCGTAAATAACATGAAATGATTTTAAAAGCCCAGAGTGGAACATTAATTAAACAAATTCCATTAAATCGTGCCGCCACAACGCCAACAGCTGGGCTATAAGCCTCATAAAATGGGCACTAAAAGCCAGAAAAAAACATTAAAACAAGAGCGCAAAGGGGGTGAGAGAGAGTGATGAAAAAAGCGCGGAGAATAAAGCGCTCATTTAATTTAAGTTGCCACAACAATTAGAGGATTTTTTAAACATAAAATATATAAAAGCGAGAAGCGAGGAATTTTGGCGAGCGCATTGCCAAAAGGTTTGACGGCGGGTAAATAGAAGGATTGCGGCACAAACACACACTCACACGAACCCACACGAGTACCCAAACCCAGCTCAGCATGCGGTTGGCATATAAAATATTTTCCCAAACAAGCGGGTAATCAGCGGCATCAGCTGTCACGTGGCGAGCACAAAAGGCCAACAACAACATCAAAATATATACAACAACAAAATGTGTTACAATAACAACGCGCTCGGCGGCAGGATAATCATCAAGTCGCTGTCGCTGTGAAGCCACAGCGCATCCACAGTGTACTTAAGAAATTTCGGCTTTTCATTGCGGTAATTAAGCGTTGCCGTTACATTAAAATTAAAAAGTGGGCGGGGGCAGTGCCTCAAAAGTGGCTGGCAATGAAGACGGCGCTTTGCGGAAGCAACAATTTTCAACGCGTAAGCCGCGTAAAGTTAGCCGCAATGCCGAAATGTCATGAGGCTAAGAAGCCAAGGAGGTGACGGTTACAAGTTTAATGACATAAAACACAAGAAAGTTTGGAAAAAGTAGGGTGGGGTTCAGTTTGAGAGAAACCAAATATTGTTTATCCTCGGATATTAGTGAGTACAGCTATCAGACCTGGATTCACTAGCAGTACATTGCGACGTTAAGACTACCTATAAGGAATTACGATAAGATTTTATATGGATATCTATATCGTTATGTATTAATCATGGTCTCTAGAGCAATCCTCATTACAAATTGTTTCTTAGTTACCATAACAAACACAAAAAGTAATCAAAATTATTCCATTTTATAACATCACACGTCCGGGAAATTTGGTAGCAAACCCTCTCTCTGTAAGCTTCCACTTCTTAGCTGGAACTCTCTAAGTCAATGGATGACTTAAATTCGACATCTCCTCAATAAAATGAATTAAAAGATGGCACGCTCAAGGGCAACTCCTTCAAGGCATGAACCAATGGACGATAAAAGAACCACTCCGGTCTTCAAACACCAGCATCACACCCCACTTACTACCAAGACCTCAGCTGCAGAAACTTGGTAAAGCGCAATCGACAGAATATAGAGCATGAGAAGATGATGAGACTCTAGAGCACCATTTAGAGACAATTCTAGAGTGTCCAGCATTAAGGCAGTCAAGACAGGATCCAAAGATCCTATTTAATTGGGCATAGAAAAAAATAAAATTTCATCAACCACTGTCCCTAATGATGCCATAAGTCCGGCTGCTTGCTCTCAGACACTTCTGCAGCCTGCCTTTTCAACCAACAAAACAAACTAATAAGCATAAAACTTGCTTCGGGCATAAAAAAAATCATATGCAAAGCTTCCACAAGCAGTGGGCTTTGGCACGGCCGTCAAGTGAAGTGGAGATTGTGAAAAGTTTAGTTCACCCTCACAGCTTGAGCCTCACGCGTATTAGTTATGCTAAGTTATGCATTAGTTTTTATAAGCTAACGCTTTTTCGACCTCAAAATACATACAAACATATACATATTTATATGCATATATGTATTGAGTCTGATACAAAGTGCTGAGCTACCATAATTTTGAATTTCATATAGGCAGAGGTGGCATAAAAGTCGTTTTTCATCTTCATACATTTATATAGGCCGTGTCTCTTCACAAATAAACACCAGTCTTACTAAACTTATAAAATAACACTCCAAATTAACACTGTTATTATGAAATTGAAACGAATTTTCAACCGCCGGCCGCATGAGAACACTTTGAATTGACGAAGGTTGAGATGAGATAAAGGTTTTACATGTGTTATGTAGAGCTTTATCTCAACTAAGCTTTGTGATGTGAATATACTCGTATATTCGCTAATATTAAATTAATGACACAATAAATTAAATTAGACTTGCAGACATTTTTAATTCTATGAGAACCATTTCCTAAATTATACGTGCATGTCGTCAACCCGTTTTTAATCGACATTTATATAAGATCCGTATTTTATAAATATACCATTTAATATTGATTGGATGTTAGAGAGATTCTCTTACTATTTCATATGAGAAATCGGTCCAAGTTGTAAATTAACACATCAAGTACAGGAATCTCAATAATAAAAAAAAACGGAAAAAATCAACTTAGTATATGTAAAAGAACTCTTACCTTAATCCATTTTAGTACAAAGCACTACCTGAACAGGAAATCTCTCTTTAACTTTCACCTATAATAGGATTCCGAAAACGTTTCTCTGTTATTTCAACGAGACTGTTTTTTCATAACTTTCAAGAAGTATTTTATGCAACCTTCTCCAACAATACGACACATTCCCAAGTTGTTAAGATTACAGTTTTAGAGTCTAGAGAGCATTTCGTTTCAATACCAATGATTTTTGGGTACATTTTTATCAAATTTGAAGAATTATCGCATCATCAATTATTTTTTTAATGGTTACACAGCCACACACAAAAAAATTTGCCATGACCTGAGGATCTTAATCCATTTAACCCCATCAGATCAGAGTTTTTACATAACTCCAAAAGACCAATATAGCGGACACCAATCAATAAATTCATCGGATTCACTTGAAACTCATTACTCTAGGGTTTTCCGGGTCCCGGATTACAAATATGGCGTTAGTTTTTCAAAATTCAAAATGGCAGACGTTTCTTTGAAAAATTTCGAGAACACCCAAGTAACGAGTTTCAAGTGATTCCGATGAATTTTTCAAAAAAAAAAAAAACATCCGGCTCATTGGATCCGCTATTTTGATTTTTGAAAAACTAACACCGGATTCGTCTCGGTGTCTACCATATTGTTTTTTTGGGTTATACCTAAAACCTGATCTGTTAAACGGACCACGGATTCGGATTCAGCGACCCCAAAAACATAAGGCACACATAGTAAGATCTTCAGGTCATGACAAACATTTTTTTTGTGGCTGTGTTATTGATCGATTCTATCCTTCTTCTCATATCTTAAAGGCTTCTTAATCGTTAGCTTTCTATGGTAACATACTTCAAAATTTTAAGATTTCCTCCCTGAGATGCATTCCCCATTAAACTATTGCTAAATGCTTAAAGTTTTCTCAGAGAAGAGCAGAGTGGAGTAAGGAATATAAAGATATGTTTGCATTGAAAATTGGAGTTTCATATTCTAAATCAGCAGTAGGATAGTTGATGCTTTGGCACCAGATGCAAATGATGTTTCGATGAGCAAAGGTTTCTTCGGCAAATTTTTCCTGACTGCCTGCATAAAAGATATAATTCTATGATCATATGCAATAAGGCTGTACGTATAACATCCCAATATATTCCGTGTACTTACTTGTTACTAAGCTCCCACACCACCCACTTCGCCTTCCTCTTTTGAAATAAACAACTACCATGCCAGGCCATGGTAGTTTTCTCTTATTTCCCACTTGACTAATTTTAAATTCAACGGGAACTTTTCAGCTCCACCATAAATAAAGTACACACTAAATTGTTGCTCCCTTTCGAAACGGAAGCGGAAGTACTTTGTAACGGCTTAAGCAAATGGTAGGGGAATTCTAGAAGGCGCGAGTGCGTAAGACAGACACGAGAGATGAAACAACACACATGCACAACTGAGTGCTATGGTGAATATTGTTGTGTTTTGCAAACAGCTGGTAACAAAGCAACGCTGCCGCTAAGAAAAGCCGGTACAACAAAGTTGGATCAATACTAACGCCGACAGTACAAATTACTTACTCAAATAAAGAGGATTTTAACTTTAAATTGCAAGAAGAAACTGAAGTCAAACAATGGTAAGTAATTGGTAAAATAAATAGTTGATAAAAATTAAATTGAAAATATATACAAAATGACGCACCACCAAAGCCACCGAAAAAGAAGCTATCGAAGAAGGAGAAAGCGCGCTTGGAGGCCGAACAAGCTGAACTATTGCGTATCGAAATGGAGAAGGAGAGGTAAATGAACGCGTTAGTTTAAAGCTTAATATTTGCCACACTTTTTAATTCCAAAATAGACAGCGAAAGCTCGAGGAGGAACGTCAACGGCGCCAGATCGAATACGAACAGGCTAAGCGCCGTCAAAAAGAAGAAATACAAGAGAATAAAAAGCGACGCGCTCAGCTACGCAACAGCATGTGTTTCTTCAAAGAGGTACGCGAAGTGACGACCGGTATCAAGGCGCTCGAGCAGGAGGAACGCGATTGGGAGCGATTTATGCGCTGCAATGGACTGCCGAACGCCAATAGCCCGAGCGATTTGCGACGCTACATACACCAATGGCGCAGCGATATGGAGCGTCGTGAGCGTGCCTCACGCAATTGGCTGTTGAACACTAACGAACGTACGCTACTCACGCAAGATCTCGACGCGCCGGACTTATCGCGAAATAGTCTGCGGCTGCGACAAGGCAATGCGGGCGATGTGTATGCGCAACGTATACATGAGGTCTTGGGGGTGAGTGAAGAGAGGAAAAGAGGGAGCAAAAGAGAAAGTGAAAGGGAGCCAGTTGATTGTATAATACTCTTGTATTTCCCAAGATACTCGCAGAGCTCAACGAAGGTCTTACGGATAAAAAGAAGCCTCCGCATATCATTGCTGATCTCATTTGCCTCAAAATGGAAATGCGCGTGCTCGTGAGCGAACATTTGGATGAGTTTACTTATAAAACTATGTCGCATATTGATCGTGATATGGAGTAAGTATAACTTTTTAATATTTAACGGATATATATTTTATAATCTTTTAAAATGGTTCTTTAGAAATGATCGTCCGGGTGTTCATAAACATATTTATGTATCGGATGTTTTCAAAAGCCATATTTGGACTTTTTCAAAGGACGCGCAGATGTAAGTTAATGCCGTTATCGCGAAGCGGAGAAGAGATTTCGATCCCGTCTTTGAGCTTATTTATATCGTTTTTCGAAACGACGTAAAGCTTCGGTCTCTACTGTTGAGCTTTTGTCATGTATCATCGCCACCGTTTGTTTCTTTCCACAGTTCCGTCAATCCGAAAGGACGTATTGGTGAACAGGTTACTAGTAATGACATCGAATTTCCAGCGCTAACGCTTCAAATCGCTTTACCAATCTCTGTGGAGTTACAGAGTTCCGCAATGCGTGGACTTTGGTTGGATTATGATCACTTTAGTGACTACTGCGATAGTTTCAATGCAAAGAGAGCACTACCGGAATATATAAGTTGAGCGAAGAAATATATTGCACCCCAAAACTCACTAAAATTCCTTTTTTTCTCTTTCCTTCGCTCTTCGTTTCAGATATGCTTCGTTATACCAAAAGAGAATGGATTAAACGCAAAGACATTCTACAAAATATGCTCGAAGACTGCACTAAGGACAGTCCACTATCCATGGGTGTCGCAGATCAAGACAGCCAAATTAGTGCTAAACGCAATCGAAGCTTTGACGTTGATAAAATCTATGCTGAATATGAAGAAGAGCTGAATAAAGCGCGACGACGCGCTATTGGACCGGAGAGTTACAGACTAGCCGAAACGGATGTGAACTTACGTAAATATCGTATTATTGGTGGCGTCTATCGCATTGATTACCTCGAGACGCCGCAGCAGGATAAGCGCCTAAATGAACGTTCATTCATAAGAACCAGTGAGTACACTCAGAAGGCATCTATAAAATTTTAATTAATAACGTATCTTTCCATTTCCAGTAATCAAACCAGACCACTTGAGTCACAAGATATTTTACGAAAACTACAAGCCACCGCCACCACCGCAGCCCGGCGTACGACGTTTGCCAGAGGAAATTGAAGCGGAGATGCGCATGGTTGAGGCAGCACTCGACAAATTGGCACTGGTCAGCTTGGAGTAAGTGTTTGACTAATCAATCAAAGCAAAATCAATAACAGACAGTGTCCACTCAATAATTGCTACTTTCCTCTTGCTTCCGCTCCACCACCTCACATTAAAAGCTTGCCCGACTCTGTCATCTGGTTCGAACCACCCATTGTTTGTCGCTGGGAGACCAATTTCGAAACGTTAGAGTCCAATTTAACGGATGGTGCGAAGCCACCACTCGGCAATGCTGCCAACACTATAGCCACACCCACCGAAGCCACGCCGCTTTCGACCACAACCAATGCCAGTCCACTTAAGGGCTCACCACGTTTCCCCGCAAAGCTACGTAAACGCAGCTCACAGAAATCAACATTGGAAACGGAGTGCCTGACAACGCTCGGTGCTGTACGTGAGGTGACCGACTTTGACCTATTCAACATACCGCGTGGCATCGACATATACGGTTTGCTGCAAGATTTCGTGGTGCCACGTCTGCCACCTGGCTTTTGTCTGCGTTGGGAGAAATCAACGCCGGTGTTGAGTAGCAAAGTGATGGCGCGTCAACAACGTAAACAGAAGAAACGACGACAACGTGAAGCCACTACTGGACAGCGTTTGATTATGTTAGCACGGCATCGAAGTGTCAACAGTGCAGCAGACGAAGCTGTCAATGGTTCACAGCCACCGACGACGACGACGACGACAAGTGCCAGTCGCAAGAGCACACTTCAAGTGCGTCAAGAGTATACAACAAATGAATATCTAGATTGGGATGAGCCGCGTGAGCTTTTCCCGGAAGTCGAAGTAAAAAAATTGATAAAATTTAAAGAAAACACAACGGACAAGTACTCGAGTGGTTTAAAAGACGAAGAGGAAAAGGTAAAGCTGGCAGTAAATGCTGGTAATCAAGATAAACTCCACAAAAATGGTGTTGAAACAAAGCGTGTGAGTTTGAATGGAACTTCTGCACGAAATGGTACAGCAAATGGCAAAGCAAATGCTCTTAGAAATGGTACCAACGGTAACGAGCCTGTGATGAATGCCGTCGCAAAAAATGGTAAAGGTCATGCGAACGGCAATGACGGCTCAGTTAGTGATGGCAGTTCCAGACGGAGTTCTAATGAGGCCACTGAGACGGCGCCACAAAAGTTGGAAACAGTGGCTGGGCGAAAGACCTATATGTTCTCGAAATTACTTGAGGTGAGTTTATTGTTTAAGCTTCAGTCATTAGCAAGGTTTATGAGTTCCTTCGCTCGGGTGAACTCAAAGTTGACGCAAAATTTCCTTGAGTTACGAATGAAATTCCACTAAATTAAGTTAATAAAGTCAAGAAGAGGTTACATCTCAATTTCACTGGACTTGAGCTCGAGCTTATTCAAATCTACAGACTGTTTCCATGTGATCTGCCAATCCCGAAAAAATTTTAAGTGGTTCAGAAAATTGAAATTAGACTCGGAAATAAGAAAAGTCCTTCAGAAAGTAGTGGGTTCAGATAGTCCAATGGAAACTAAGAAGATTAAACTTATCAGAACTGAACCATATAATTTATGGAAGTCTCTGATGGGTCCTTCTAAACAGTTATATGGTTATTGTCAAGGCTAGAATAGAACAGTGTTAATCTGGGATAAAGGAAAACCACAACATAGACGAATTTGAGATGTACTGGAGTTTCTTAGAACCACTCTTCTTTTGACAATGTTTGATTTCATTGCCGAAGACTCGCACATATTTTTCTAAAGATGTCGGAAATATTGACGATGTCAGTTGGTTTTTGTTTCCGCTTAAAGTCAGCAACACCGTATATTTAATTCGTCCCAATACCTCAAAAAGAAACTAATTTAATTAACACGAACTCTGGCACTTAGACAACCAAACCTTTGGATATCGGAGAATATGAAATCTGGTTAAACGAAGGAACGCTACAAACATTTACTTCAAGTGGATGAATGCAGTCAATGACGCTTTATAAAAAAGATATTCTTCCACATTGGGAATACCAAAATTGGACATAGAAATAACAAAGAATCGCGTCATGACCCTACACTACTGATTTAGGTTTTATAAATTAATTTTTTATATTAAATTCTCACATTACTTTATAACTTCGGACAATTTAAGCCTCTTCAGTCATTGTAGCTTACCATTAAGCCACTTTCATAAAATTTTTGTAGCGCTACAATAGAATTCTGAGCCAATTCAGAATTTAATTTCATCAATAAAGCAACTGCCATTATACATAATCAGAAGAATAAAAATCTAAAATATCTATGCAAAGCCATATTAAAAATATCAACGCTTACACAAAGCGTACCCTCAAGCCACTCACATATACCGGAGACGCTATAGAACACAAAACACGAACCAAAAATGCCGACAAAGGCGATAAATAGCAAATACCCCTTTTAGACGCAAATTTGTACCAAAAGGAAGATAATCAAACCGACGAGATAAAGAGAAATGGCGCTGCACCCAAAAGCGTCGCGTCAACAATAACCAAAACGAAGGGCAAAAGCGAACCAGTTAACCGCGTAGAAAATAATGTAATAAATTTTCATTTAATTTTTTATCGTCTATTTTATTTCACAACCCATTTTAAGCACCCTTACTTACTCACATACACACACATACTGTGCGCACGTTCTTTTCTCGCTTCATGTGTCACCTAATGTTCCAAAGGATTTGGATCATCTTGCCGAACTGCAGCTGCCACTACAAACAGATGCGCTCAAAAAAATTTCAGCTAATCTGACCTCGCCACCCGCAAACGGTTCGGCCGAGTTACGTGATGCTGCCGCAGCCAACGGTACAGCAGCTGCTAATGGCCAAGAGGCTGAAAGGCTTGCGGAAGCAATGCAACCCGCATTCAACTACTATCCGGGCTTTTCGTTTCTACGTGATTTGGATGCGAAAAATGGCGTCGGCGATAATAATAAAGACGAAACGGCCGAACTGGAGGGCGAAGAAGATGAAGATGAAGAAAGCAGCACGGATGAATATGATGATGAAGACGACGACGTTTGGGATGATGAGGCGCTCTTGGAGAACTTTGATGCTAGTGCGCGTAAGGACGTGTCGTCTTCGGCAGTGGCGAATTTGAATTCACTGCTCAGTGGTGAAGGGAAAACTTTGGGTAGCGTCAATGGCAGGGGTGATGGAGGCGGTGCGTCAGGCGGTCTACAGCAAATGCTCGCCAAACATCAGCAGAGTGAGAGTGGCAGCAGTGATGGGTGAGTGACGTGTTTCTGTATATTGTGGTGTTTAAAATTGTAATCTTAGCGTTAACTGAATTTTTCATGTGAAGGTTAGAAATTTTACACAGAGGAAGCGTATAAATCGGGTAGTAAAGTAAATATTACAAATACGTAGGGGCTACTATGGACATTTGTCCCTTTTTTGCGGAACAGTTCGAGTGACCGGTAGTATCTTGATCTTTCACCATCCGTTGGGTGAGAATCTTCTTCATAGGGGCCAGAGGACATTCATTGAGAAAGAATTTCATTTTTTTATCTTAAGAAGAGAGCTATTTTCCAAGTGAATTAAATCTTACAGCAACTTGAAAATAACAGAATGTATAAAACGGGTCTTGAGCTTACGATCCATGGTCTTTAAATACCTTGGTACAGAACAAGAAGTTCGTCTTTGATCAGCCTTTAGCTTAATAGGTAGTAATATTTTTTGTTTGGTGTTCATATTCTTGAAATTAAACTTTCTTGACCAATTTGCACCCGGAAACAAAAACAACAAAAAGCCACAGTATTTTCCAATGGTTATTCTTCTAACTACCTTCCCAGGTTAGCGGATAACGAAGGATGATGCATCTGTTTTATAAAAGATCAATGATATGATTAAATATTTTACTGTTCCAGGAAGTTGCCGCTATAGCTTAGTAGCGGATGGCTCAAAAACACTCTCAAGATAATTTTTGTGAACTGGGGCTCATAAATGATAAATTAAGTCAAACCATATAGTAAAAAGGAAGTAGAGACTTGGATCCCAAAGCTATCTGCCGATTTTTGTCGGATCAGAGCGGTTTTTGTAACATTTTAATATCCGAACCCTATTGTACTTATTTGAAGCACTATGTTTGTACAAATCTATACGAGATCAGGTCCGAGATCATCTCTATTTAGCTAACAGTATGTTTTTTTTATACCCTGAACAGGGTATATTAAGTTTGTCACGAAGTTTGTAACACCCAGAATGAAGCGTCGGAGGCCCTATAAAGTATATATATAAATCATCAGTATGTTGAACTGAGTCGATTTAGCCATGCCCGTCTGTCTGTCCGTCCGTCCGTCTGTCTGTATATATACGAACTAGTCCTTCAGTTTTTAAGATACCGTTTTGAAATTATGCAGATGTTATTTTCTCTTCAAGAAGCTGCTCGTTTATCGGAACTGCCGATATCGGACCACTATATCATATACTAAACTGAACGATCAGAATCAATGGCTTCACGAAATTTAATGTGAGTTATTGTTCATAGAAATAATTTAATCTCCGAAAAAATTGTTCAGATCGGTTCACTATAGCATATAGCTGTCATACAAACTGAACGATCGGAATCAAGGGCTTGTCGTTTACTTACTTTTTCTTACGTCTTAAGATTTGCTTAAACACATAGTTACTAAAAGAAATGCAGCTGTAAAGGGTATATTAGCTTCGGTACAGCCGAAGTTTACGTTTTTTCTTGTTTAATATTAAGCATGGTATATTTAGTCTACCCCGATATATTATACTATATAATAAGCTTATTAAACTTTCAAGATGCTTCAAAAAAAGGACAAAGAAATTGTTTATTCTATCTTTATCCATGAAACATAAATTCCCAACCTCTTTTCCAATGTTTTAACATATTCTTTTTCATAAATAATTGAATGTTGAAAGGAAATATATCCATTGTTCGAACTTTACATTTAAAAAATTTCCAATAAACAACAAATATAAAGGCTTTGACTCAAACAATCGTCAATCATAGCTGGAACTGTGAGGTTATGGCGAATCAATGCCTGACAAACAGAAGCCTAAAAATCAAAACGAAAAACATGAGATACTAGAGAGGAAGAAAGCGTAGGTGACGAGTAGAGCAACAATTGTAACACTCAGCTCTTTTGTGTTATAATGACATTGGCAAACATTTGCCAATTGACGGCAATTGATTTTTAGACACTGAAAGTGTCAGCCTCTAACTGTGATACAAACATACATAGATAGGTGTTTGTATGTTCTAGGTGCATTTTGGCTGACACTTACGTTTCTTTGTTGCTCTACAGTTCTCCATCACTTTGCATTCATTTATTTTTCTTCCTCTTCTTTTACGCTTTGATTTGCAGTGAGCCTTACTTGATGTTGATTTTCACTTTTTTGGTGAACATTTGATCAAAAGGAGATGTGTAAATGTATGCTCATATGTCAGAATAAACGATGGAACCGCTAACCTAAGTATTTTAGTTACGCAAATATGAAAAGAAAAGCGCAAAAAAAAAAAACAATCTGAAATATTAGCACTCACACATATATAGATTCATTTCCGTGTCTGAAATAAAGTTTGTTACTGCCGTTCAATGGCAAACCAATTCAAGTGCGGCATTGCTGGAAGCGCACAGCAGTGGTCTGACTGAATTATATTTGAAAAAAAAAATGATTTCTGTCGCTTCAAACGGAAATTGAAAATTTAATCGAAAATAGATGAAGCGTGATTGTGAAAGAGTTTACTCTTGTTTCCCTAATAGTCACTCATATTATGAATTTAGAAGTAGCATACCATTATAACAAACTATCAGCAACTTTAGAGAACTTAGTCAACAAAATTGGAATATTTTTATCTAATATAAAAATTTCGGTTAAATCAGATTAATAATTAGTAATATTTAACTAATATGTTCTGTATGATCTAAACTACATGGTCTAAAACTATAGTATAATAATACTCCATAACTGCTCTTAACATTATAATGACAATTCTATAGTACATATAGTTTTAGAATACCACATCAAGATCGATTTTTGTTGCACCTGTCTAACTTCATAGCGCAATCTCATCTTTTCCTTCAAGCAAATATTAATTACTGCACAATTACTATAGAATCAGCCTTCGGGACAAGAAGACCTAAAACTAACATGGATAGATTTCAAGATCCGGTCATGGCAGGTTAAATCAGAGGATACATTTTGTCTAGATAGAGAAGAAAACAGGCACGGCAAAAAGTATATGTTGGAAATCATTATTGTAGAACGGAAGACTATGACTGGTTTATAGAATTCTTTCTCTTCGTATCCTATCAATAACCCAAACTGAAGATTAGAAAATGCTTCCTGGTAGAATATTATACCCGGGAAGATATCACAATAAAACATTGCATAAATACGGTATTGTGGATGTGGCATCTTTAATCTAAAAATATTAAAAATTGGACCATATATTTTTAAGGTCCCAGATATTGAACATAATCTAACCTGATTTTCTATGGATAATTTTTTACCAAAAATATATTTCTCATATATTTCATAGAAATCCTGAGATAATATTTTTGGACCCTAAACTAAATTCTAATTCTCTTGTAAATTCAATTGTCTTAAAAGCTAAAGGTGCTCTTAGCTTTGTTAAACGTTGGTCTAAAGAATTTAGTGATCCGTATGTTACTAAAATTCTTTTTACAACATTGGTAAGGCCTATAAGGAATCCTACCTATCAATCCCATTCTGATAAGCTTGAGTCCGTTCAAAAACAATTTTTACTTTTTGCTTTAGGCCACTTACATTGGGATCTAATATTGAATCTTCCCCCGTATACTAGTCGTTTAAAACTTATAAATCTTCCCACACTCACTAGTCGCAGAGAAATGCTAGATATAATATTCCTAGTAAAACTTCTGAATGGTTTAGTTTGTAGTTCATTCCTTTTGTCTGATATTAAGTTGAATGTCCCATTGCGTTCATCCAGGCAGTTTAGACCATTACTTCTAAAATCTTCTAGAACAAATTTTGAGTTAAATGAACCATTCTGCCGAATATGTCATGATTTTAATTCGCATTCCAGCACATTTGATCCATCTGATTCAATATTTAGCATCAAAAAAACTATTTTGTCTTCTCTTAATAAGTAATATTCAGAAATTTTTAACTTTTTGTTTTTATAAATTTTTAATTCTCAGCTGTTGAAATGTTTGTTTCTGTAGCTGAGCAGTTTGAGAACCGGACGCCTAAAAATCTCTTGCCTTTCTAGACTCGGCAAATTCCGCTCGTATGCGAACTGCGCCCCACGCGTCGGTTGGGCGGGAGGAGGGTAATCGTTTGGGTTAAAAAAAAAAAAAAAAAAAAACAAAAACAGATTCTTGATTAAAGACTTTCCCCTAGCCAATAAACCAAATATAGTAATGAAATCGGTCTAAACCTTAGGCTAGACCATACCTTTAAGTTTTTCAAATTGCAAGAGTATAAACTATTCGGTTAAACCCAAACTTAACTCTTCCTTACATGTTTAATTGAAAATTAAGTCGATAGTACGAATATTTTAGACCCAAACCCAAAACACCATAATCCCCCACATTTTCAATTCTATGCAGACACAACACAATTAATTATTATTCAATTAGTGTGAAATCATTTAATCCCGGTCTTCACTGATTTTCGCAGTAAAAAATGCAAATCGACGAATCTAATCGCACTCACACAAGGCAAATGGAGCACACGCGATGTACACGATACCAAATTTAATGAGGAGAAGCTCTCACTGCAATTTCGCACCGGCCGCCTCGGTGAGTATGTGGTCTATGCGTGTTTGCGCCGACCGCATGTAAATTTCAATTTTAACTTTTTTTGTGGTTTATCTCATTTTTGCAATACACTGGCACTGGCTCACTGGCTGCCCAAACGAAATGTAAACACACAAACAACCGCAAAATTCAACGAATGCAAATGACCGAACTGTAATGGGGAAATTGCGCTTTCGCCAAACGCATACAATGCAACTCTGTTCAAACAACTGAATGGCACGTGTGTGTGCTGTGCTGGTGCTGGTGATGATGCGGCAACAACACGGCGGTCATGGACGTTACCTTCCATTTGTTTAAGCGGCGCAGGTATATTCGGGCTGGCGATGAATCGCTACAGCAATATGCCGTATCAGACGTGGGAAATAAAACCGGATTTTAAGAGGTGAGAAATGTACGAGAACTCAATGTATGGGTAGGTGGGGGTGTGTGTGAGCTTTTCTGTGGCTGTTAAATACAATATTTTCGGTTCTGCTGTTTGGCGGACCGCAATCCATTCAATGGCATGCGAAATGGCGGTCGAATTTCGGAGCTTTGTTTGATCAAACACCAGCACAACTGAACAAATACACAAAAGACAAAGGTAAACACAAAAAATCACTTACCACTTTGTGTGGAACCGTGAAAGGGAAGGGTGCAAAATGATCATAATCAATTCAAACAGACGAAATCGGAATGCATAAACGATTAAAGAATTGCAAGTTTTCATAATTTGAAGGTTAGGTCCGAGCCAACTATTGAACATTCATTTTTAGTGGATCTCTCTCCGGGTCCATCCATGTTCATATAGTATCAATAACCTTCCCTCACAAAACTAAACTAAAGCTTAAATATTATTTCATTCCTCCCAGTCCCGGCACGATTTTCTTCAGCTTCACTGCCTCCATTATTAGTCTCGATATGAATATCACCTCTGCGGGCTATTGCCTCAATAATTTTCAAGGCGGCAGCACACCGGCTATCAATGGTATGCTTGGCAAGACACTGTCACTAGCCGAGCTCAAGTCCATACTCATCGCAGCAGCAGTTGATATTTTCCCAGAACCGGATACTTTCTGTTACACCGAAGGCACTTGTGAGAAGAATTTCGTAATGGAAATGCATTTGTATGCATGTATGGCAACGCTGGTGCAGTCGCACAATTTCAGTTGGTCACGTTGGAATTTGTTGGCGGGCAGCCGCACGATTGTGTTGCTCATGCGTGAGCTAATCGAAGGCAAGAAAGTGGTGAGTATGGATTAGAAGCCACTAACGTTATTTCTTTATATTAATTTCATCTACTTTTTGTATCGCTTTTGGTAGCCCTATCACTCCACCTTGCTGGTAACTCCACTGAAGACTGCCATTATTGACTGCACTGAGGTCTCGCCGAGTTTCAATTCAGCTGGCATCGCCGGCATGGAGTACTATGCCGATCTCTATCAGCTATCGCAGGTTTATGCGCTGCCCAGCAGTCTTGAGAAGCAGCGAAATATGGATCCGATGTTGCGTGAAAATATCGCGCGCATTTTGATGGCGATAAGGCCGTTGAGCTTTTGTTGAAAGAGGGGTCTTTCTGGTTTTTATTATGAATATTCAATAAATAAAACAAAATGAAGGGTGACAAAAAGTGGTTTAAGGGACACGAAGACCGACAATATTCGAATAGCGCTCCGATTAACTGACCTAGAGTTCCCTAAGAAAGGTGATTGAACTCTGAAGCATATCAGGAATTTAGAATCTTTGGAAGAAATATGTTATCAATATCTTATTTATATCTACCTTAAGTTGTGTATATCACTGGAACTTAAATAGCGGGATTCTCAGACTAGCAGAGTAGAATTTTAGTCGTCTAAAGAGTTGTTGATACCAGACAAATCTCAGATAATGATTTGTGGAAGATCTTCGCCATTTTTTCTTGATTTAAGTCGGTCCTATATTTTCTCAAGTAAACATTAGTACGAAATATAAAGTGATCTTAAGTTCTTCTGGGTCTCCAATGAAAGTATCACACTCGTGTTATTACAACTGTGTGTTCGAACTCAGTTGATCAATATTTCATCAGAACAACACAGGTGCTAGGTCTTCCTCCCATACTAATGTGAACTAAAGATCTAAAAACCTAGACTTCCAATTGAAATTCAGATATAATACTTTCTTGTTTTAAAAGAGAGAGAACCTTGGGATTAACTTATGGACTTTACACACAATATTCAATTTTCTAAAAATAAAACATTTTCTTCTGTCTATCTTTTTGCAGATGGCTTGCAGCTGCATTTAATTTTATATTTTGGCCGCTTTCTGTTGCTTCATTTCTTTTCATCGAAATTCTTCACTTTTCTCAACTTGTATTCATAACACGTCTTACTCTCGCAGACAAAATAGTTTACTCATAGGATGGCTGTTAATATAGTAATCATTAATATTGCCTTGCCATCTCTCAAAGTCTCAAGAATGCAATCACAATACGAGTCAGTGCCAAGTATACGTTACTCCCTCCCTTGGCCATTCGCCTTCATTGGCACACCCACATAGTTACTGTCTCACTTACGACCACCTCGCAGCTGTCCCGTTTAATTATATGCCACCTTCTGCGTCGGATGGCCGGATGTACGAAGTCAGCTTGCAGCTGTCGTTAAGCTTTGCTAAGTAACCGTTATACTTAGTGAGCTGTCAATATTACTTGACACACGAGCTAGATTTTGCATGCGAATATGTGTTTGAGTGACTGCATGGACGGATGGAGGGACAGACGTGAGCGCGCACGCCATGAATGCATAATTAATTCAGCATAAAGCTGTTCCATTGTTGTTGCTAATGTTAATGCTGCGCTTGAGTGTCTGCTGGCCTGAGTGTTACTTCATACTTCGCGCTTCATCTGCATTAGACAACAACAACTGTACAACGCTATATCAGGCAGCCGGTAGGTCGCGCACTTAACTTGTCAAATACTTGTGTGCTTTTCGGCAAGGCTTTGCGTGACCTCTCACGGTGGGAGGTCTTCCGACAAACAACGCATCTACGTCATGTGACTAAATTGCAAAATTAAGCCAAATGCGCTACAGTGTCTCACTAATGGTTGCCGCAGCACCCGTGTGTTTGTTTTACCGCTTACTGGTCAAGCTTTCTAGAGCGCAAAGCCGGCGATTTTAAAAGAGTATTTTTCAACAGCATTCCAAATTTGAACAGTTGCCTTGGCTGATATCAAAATTAGGACACATCCAAGTCATAGCGCCCGCTGTTTATCGTAGCATCCCGGCCAAAACCCCGTCGAGCGCACACTAGAGCCAAAATATTATTATCACTCGGTTAGTTGTCAATTCATTTCAACGCCCTCTCACTTTAACCTCTACCTCTGTCACCATTGACTTTCTTGCATACCATTTTCATGTACGCCGATGTTAATGCTAACGACAGCTTGCGTAATGTTTGACTTTCTCACTTGACGCTAATGTAGTTACGTTCGTACGTGTACTCGCATGCAAAATATTTCCTTTGCTTTGCTTCTACTTATACCTCATATACCCCTTCTGTACTCCATTGTTGACTGCAGTCGTCGATTTGCTGACTTGGAATGTCGGAGCGTTTGCCGTCGTGCCTTGTCGACTTCGCATTCAAAATTACGTTAATTTCATACCATGGTGTGTGGCCCGCTGCACATACATACCTTGAGTTCTTTTTACACTCAGCCGCCACTTCTCATTAATGAGGCCTTCATACTTTTACACGCCCTCAGCACCACCTCCTCCTCATCTGACATGCACAAACGTGTCACTTGTGCCCACTTGTCTTGTAACATTTAAATGAATTGGAATTTTTAATTAGAGCAAAAGACGGAATTTCAACTTGAAAGGAGTGTGCGAAAGAAAGTGGTCCAATAGGTTGCTTATTACTTTCGTAACATCTTGGTATATTTAAAAATAGCTTTCATAAGTGAGAATTTACATATTTGCTACGTAGACTTTAACTGTATTACTTGCTAACGTTGAAGGTAAATTTTGCATATTGTCTTCAGAATTTAATTGAGGTTAAGGAGAAATAGAGTCTGTTAACTAACTAACCAAACAACCTTATACAGCAAACAGTAACCATCCCATTTCATTCATTCAAACTTTGCTCGATATACAGCAGATTTTTGAAATTACATTACAAATGTCTGTTTTAAAGACATACGGACGAGAAAACCTTGGTATTAAAGTATAAATGCGTCAGAGGGAGGTTCCTTCTATATCGGAGATCCAAAATTCATCCGTTCCCATCTTTAACTTTCCTACCAGATCTCTGGAAGTATAACTATAACATTTTCATAATATATTAGGGGGCTTTACACGATGAGAGTGCAATTCTACCAGCTAAATTTCGAAAACTTACGAATATACGCATGACATTTTTAAGACATCGCAAAGAGTCCGTGGGAGAAGTTTATAGGCTCGATCTATTCAATAAGAAGATTTATGTTTGGGTTGGTAGTCTATTAATATTTAGTTTTCTTCGAACTCTCTCTCAAAATTTTACTCCGCCTAGACTGAATATATGTACTCGCTAATTGCTTTATAAATTGAGGGCATCCGATTTTGTATAGTTTTCTAAAATACTTTTCAGATCACGATGAGAGAGAGGCATGAATTTCTGGATACATGCTTGGAAATTCAATTGAAAATGCCATTGGATTATCAATCGGATCAAACATTCCTTTATTATTGCTAAACTTCTTTAAGAGAGTGTCCATTTTAGTCGGAAAATGTCTCTCTCACAAAAATAAAAAGTGACAAAAGCTTTGGGTCTGCTCTCCGAGTTCCACCTTAAGGAGTATTCTAAAAATAATGTCCCCATCCTTTACAGCGTTTGAAACTCTTAGCATTGAGCACCCTGATAATAGTTTTAGCAGATATTTTGGGGATCGTCTAGTGTAACCCAGTAGTTGTCCTGCAAGGTCAGGAACGACGGACTCACTATTAGAAGCATAGAAGCATGGAAGCATGTAGGAGCACCGTTGTCCAATTGCGGTTTGCTAATGTACAGATGGGCCTCGGCTGAGCTAGATAGGCGCTGGTCAGTTAATAACACATGTGCAGTCATAAGATCCTTCTGGCCTAAGTTAAACCGCGGTAGATCTACCGACCTTTTCGCCCTCAGTAAACCTTACCTCTCCTTAGTCGTAGGGGTTCTTACTGGCCATTGTCTCATCGGGATCCACGCTGTTAAAGGTTAAAAATCTTACCGGACGCTACCTGTAGTAGCGGCATGGAGGAGCATGAGGTGTAATCATCTCATCACTTTCTTCAAGAATATCCCGCATTTGCGAGATCAAGAAAGAGATTTCTTGGATCTCACTTTTTCGAGCAGACTCGCGAAATAGCAAATATAGATGTTAAAAATCTCTGCAGATTTGTAGTATGCTCAGGGAATCAGCCTTACAACCTAACCTAACCTAGTAGTTGGCTGAAAATTTTTAACCTTTACATCTAAATTGCGCTTCCAAATTTCAAAACGTTTTAAATAAATATAACAACACACACAATTAATAATCTCTTCGCACAATCTCAAAACTGTCAATCAGAAATACATTCACACGATTCACTCATTATCACACGGAATGTAATTGAATGTACAGCATTATTATTTATTAATAATGCAATTACTTATTAACACCGCCGATAAGTACAGCTGCCGAGAAAGATGAGACTACACTATTTTGCTAACGTCAATCAAGCGTTCTAGAATAAGCACTAACTGAAAGGAAGCCTATTGTATGCAGTAAGCACTGTGTGGAGACCCGCAAGTGAGCCCTCAGACAGCCCATAGCGGTGTCTTTAATGAAACGCAAAAACACTGTGGAGCAGTACAGCTTTGCAATTACGAAGTTCAGTCCAGTTACGGAAGTCAAAGTGTACGAAACACATTTCTTGCCTCGAGGCAAGTTGCATAGACTGCCTGAAAATGATTCCGTCGAAGTTATTCTTGATAGTTACCAGTCTTGCATTATTTTTTCTCTCATCGAAAGGAAGTACCATCGAAGTGATGGAGGAAAATGTGCCACTATTCAGCGCTGAAGACTGCGCACGGATCACAGCTAATGGTACCTGTCACTGCGTACGCGATATATATAATGCGACCGAAATCAAATGTGCTATGTCCTCAGTAAATATATCAGTGAGCAATGATAACGGTGTGGAAATCAACTGCGGCAGTGACTTTCAGCTGAAAACGCTAACAAGTTTACCACAACTGGGCGCGCTACGAGAAACCAGACACACTGCGACATACAATTGCACGCACGTCACTGAGCTGCTGGCACAAATGGCGCTAACGCCGAGATCAACGCTAAATGTGCACGGTTTACAGATGCCACAAATAACATTGGAACTGCTCGGACGTGAGCTCAATCGTTTGCGTGGCGTAACCGTATTGGATTTATGCGCTGATACGATCCCACCAAAGCTGAATGAGTTAAAGTTAATGCGACAGCAGCTATCTAGTGACATACTCACACCAATGTCCAAACTTTTTCGTCTCACCATCGACTTGAATTTCACGGAGCTGCCGACTGATCTCTTCAAACCGGTGCCAAATATTAATGACATATCTTTAAACGGCGAACTGTTGACATTTCCTAGTGATGCCTTCCGGCATTTACGTCGTCTACGCGAGCTCTCCTTGCGACGCCATCATTTCGAGCAGCGTTTGGGTGAAAATATATTTGAGAATCTAACCACGATTAGAGGATTATATATGATTAATTGCAGCATAACCGTGCTGCCGGCGCAAATATTTGCGCCACTGCGAACGCTAAGGTATTTGAATTTAATGGACAATCAATTGAGTGAGCTGCCGCCTCAACTGTTGGTGCGCCAGCAGAGTCTACAAACATTAAATTTGAATGGTAATCGTATAGAAGCGATACCGCTGGGATTTTTCAATGGAACCACCAGGCTGCTGAAACTAAAATTGAGTCGCAATCGTTTGCGTCACTTGGCTGCCAGTGGATTGCCGCCCTTGACGTCCTTAATCGAATTATGGGTGGACAGCAATGAGTTACGCACAATTGCGACGCGTACATTCAGCCAACCCAATCGTTTAATAATGCTCGAACTTAGCAATAATCAACTCAATTGGGCAGCTGGTGAAGACTGTGCCATTTTCGAAGGTTTGCAACGCCTACAACGTCTACTCTTGAGCAATAACTCTTTGCATTATCTATGCGATCGGTTGGGCTCCAGCAATCACTCTACCAGTGCGCTCTCCGTGCTCGATGTACGTCAAAATCAACTAAAACTAATCGCTCCACAATTAATTGAAACGCTGAATACGAGTGAGTCCTGCAAGACCGTCTACCTCTCGGAGAATCCATGGGCTTGTAACTGTAGCGCTCAGCCATTACTAAACTTTGTGAAGAACAATCGCCAGCGGTTGCAGGATACCGATGTCATCCGCTGTGATAATCCACAGTTGGCGCGCCTACTCGAGCTCTCCTTTCGCGACTTTTGCCTACCAGAGATCGGTGTGCGTACCGTTGTGGTGATCGTATTGGCTTGTCTAATCACTTTGGGTCTAACACTCACCACGACCGCGCTGTGTTACTACAAATATCGCATCGAATTGAAAATCTGGTTGTATGCACATCGCCTGTGCTTGTGTTGTGTGAGTGAGCGTGATGTGGATCGTGATCGCAAATGGGACGCCTTCATCTCCTACTCACATCACGATGAAGAATTTGTGGAGAAGAAGCTGGTGCCGGGCTTGGAGCAGGGCACACCGCCTTTCAAGATCTGTATACATGTACGTGATTGGCTGGCTGGCGCTTATATACCCGAACAGATTATTGACTCCGTCGAGCAGTCGCGTCGTACAATTATTGTGTTATCACAGCATTTCATCGAATCGGATTGGGCTCAGATGGAGTTTCGCACGGCACATCAGTGTGCCGTGAATGAGGGTCGCTCGCGTATAATACTTGTGCTTTATGGGGAAATAAAAGAAACGGAGCTGTTGGATCAAGATCTGAAAGCCTATTTGAAGATGAACACCTATCTAAAGTGGGGAGATCCCTGGTTCTGGCGTAAACTACGGTATGCAATGCCGCATGCACACGGGCGCGGCAACAGTACACATGAGTTAGAGAATATTTAGACATAACTAAAAATAATACTAAATATTTGGTTCAAAAATATATTGCTTAAGTCTTACTTTCTCAGCTTTAGTATTTGGAAACCTAACATCTTATTATAATAAAGCGCTTACCTGAAATAAAAAGAAAGAGAAAGTATGAGTAAAATACATATGTAGAATTTAGAGTATTCATATTTCAAGATTTCAAGATTTTTATAAGCGATCCTTCATAAAGGTAAACAGCTGTTATATTATATATAAAATAAATATAAAATATGTATCCTCATAGGCACATTTGTTGATATTGATTCGAAATATCTTCGAGAGATGTATCCTTCCAACTTAACCTCAGAATCTAAAAGCTTTTATAATGTAAGGGCTGCTGAAATTGTTAAAAAATACTTCAATTCTTAAATCACTTAGTATTATTTCACTCAAGTCGAAAGCTTATTACATTTTCAGCAAAATTTAATACAACACAGAACACCAGTAAAACTTAAGAGAGCTCATTAATCACACACATTTCTTTACAGCATTCTTGGTGATTCAGATATATCGAGCAGGTGAGTATACTCTGTAATAAAAAGGCAGACAACGTACGCTATACTTCACTCATATAAACACGTGTTGGACATTATTTCTACTTGCAACTTTCATATTTCTTTCTTGCTACTTTTGAGAGCGCCCGGCAGACAGACCACGAAAACACTGTCTGGTGAACACATACTTGTATAAATGTACAGAAACCAAAACACTTACTTGAAGCATTGTTGTGACCTTTAAAGAAACGAATAAGGGTCCCTACTTAAATGTAATGTCTTCCATCTTTACGGTAATGACCAATCATAAATCTTCATCGCTTAGCGCTTGTGTTATGCTTTAATGTATGTAGTTGTTTTGTAGCGAAAAATGATTTCAATTAAAGTGTTGCCAGCGTAATTGAGCTCAATTAATTAATTTTGCTGCCTTCTCAAAAATTTTGCTTAACTTCTCAGTGCAATTGAAGACGGTTTAAGCAGAGATATTTATTAGTTATTTGAAATTATATAGAATTATATAGATTCGAGTCCCATTTTTAATTAAATCTTAATCAGTAAAGTTCTAAATTTTGGTGCTCACACATCTCAATTAGAGCTTTAATAATTAGTATTCTACAACGGGCTAAAATAGTATACTGATCTCAGTGATCTGAATGGAGATTTATAAGCTTCTGTGTGGAACTTTTCTATTCAATTGGTCAGTTCGACTCGATTATACAATCAGTTGTTGATTTCATTAGATACACAAATTGACTTCGATAACTATTCAAAACTTAGGGAGAAAACAGATAAGGCGACTTTCACGTTCATTTGAATACTTTGAAAAGTATTTCTCGAGAAATCAAATCATTATTGGCCAACACTAAAGTCTCCACTATCAGATGGGTTTTGAGTCGAATTTTCTCGGGAAAATAACTTCTATTATATTAGGTTGCCAAATATCTCCTTCCTGGTTGTCAATCCCGGGTTGGCCACTGTTTGGGATGATTTACCGACCTGCGACCACGACCGTTTTCGCTTGATGTAGTCGTATGTGATCCATTTTTCGACGCCAGTCACCATCTGCTTCAAAAATGAGTCGAGTTCGTTCCGTTTCAGCAGCATTTTGCAGACGCTGATTCGATCCAGAAGGTTTTTTTGCGTCAAATCATGCGGCACCCCAAACTCCCATCTCCGATGTCACGAGATACCATACGCCGGTCTAACTCGATGTTTTCCATGATTTGATCGCTATTCGTCGTCACAGGTCTTCTGCCAGCTGGCTTATCCATGGTATCGTTTTGACCCGCTCTTAATCGTCGAACCCATTCCTCCGTAGTTCCTCCTCCAAAACATCATTAATCTCACGGAACGGTACTCTAGTGGATTCGCCTTTAAAGGAAAACTTTGAAATATCGCGAATTTCGGCGTTAGTGAACTCCACGTCTATAACTGTTGAAAGCAATATCCAAACTAATCATGCTTAGCGTCGTTTTGTAGGTTATGTCAAGACCTTTCAAAGATGTATAGTATTGCTAGATACGAGCTCTGTAGCGCTTTATACATAGCCGCGAAATTCAAAAGACAAAAAGGCGGAAGAGAGACCAGCCTAATATAATAAAGTAAAGCTCTAAATTAGAAGTAGTTTAAAGTATTCATAGATCCATTCATTATATCGGATTATTGCCGTTAATAGGAGGGAGTAGGCTTCTGGTATATACAGTGGTACATTTTGCGTATCTTTATACATTTGATATCTATCTGATGTTAAAATCCTATCTTCAATGTATGTATCGCAACTCTTCTATTGTGTGGGTGTGCGACTGATGGATTTTTTTGAAAAACTCTTTCGAGAACTGTTGGAGTATTGACACTACCTAACCAAGAACAACGTTATTGACTAATAATTATTCTTTTATTTGAATCATATTTATTCGTCAGCAATTATACACGCGACATATCAACTGACCTGTATCAATATCATATTCTATTAATAATTTAATTTAGAAATAAAACATATTAAACAACTCCTTTCATGGCTCATAACAATGAACTCTTATGTCTGGATTCTTCCACATGTCGATGAGTCTCCACGTGCTGGACTAACAACACGTATATTTCATTACTTAATGTCAATCAATCGAACAACGTCTTCTGCAGTATACATATATTAGAAATTAACACAAACTATTACTAATTCTCTGTTGCTGTCAGCTTCGGGCAAGTTCAACGTAGACTTCTTCATCTCTGTCGTTGTCAAACAAATATTTCATGACAAATTTTTTTCTGAGTTACTACACAATTTCTAAATTATCTATAGGTAGATAACACGCAGTCGCATGTGAGTATGCTTCATTAGACTAGGGGGCTCACAACCACCTGGGAGCACACATACAGCCAGAAGCTGTTAATTCTTCACACGTACTCTTCCGAAAAGAAAAGAAAGCATGCGCTTGCGTATGTGTGTGGTGAATAGTTTCAGGCAATTCATGTGCTGAATAATATTTTCCCTTCATTTTTAGTTTTCTTTCACATACTTTCCAAGCAGACTGCGTGGTTTTCACTATGCGCTATTTTTTGTTTGTTTTGCACGCAGTGTTGTTGCTTTTTTGTCGGCGTCTCAATATCACACGCATCTGCCGTTAAGTGCTTTTTTCGCGTTATCATCGTTGCTGTTGTTGTTGTTTTACAGCAAGTGTTTTCTGTACACATTCAACATTTTTTTCCAACTACAACAAATACACTACCCCCCACCGTCTACTGCATATATTTCCTTTCAATTTACGCTCATTCATGAGTAAAGTGCTCATTCACACATTTCTTGGCCAACACTATGTGCACCCGCATCCTCCCTTTACTCAACACGCACACACCCACGCATACAGTTATCCCCGCTCTTGTCAGGCCTGTGCTCATAGTTTACGGTTACTCATACGCCCCGTTGTCTGGCCGTGTCTGTTTTTGGTCTTGGCATACTTTCATTGTTCGTTCGCACTGTTTTTGTTGTTGCTTTTTTTCTCTCGTCTCCCTTGTAGTTTGCATCTATATTTGCTCCACACAAAAGGATTCCTCTTAAAAATATTCTTTTGTTCTAAGTTGTCGCTTATCGCGTGCTTTTTTTCTCTCTCTGGTTTCACAGTTATCGCTGCTAGGCTTTGTTTACTCGGTACGAGCGTTGTAGGCGCGGCGCGTGAGGTGATTATCGCATAAATGTTAATGGCCAATTTTTTTCTTTTTGAGTCAAGTGCATAACGGAGGGAAGAAGGTTTCAGTTGAGACACCGATTTGTGTGACAATTAACAGTTTTAAGGCAAATGAGTGCAGTTGACTCTGTTGGAGGAGATAATTAAATTTCCTTTTGCTTTGATTTCGTTGCCGATCAAAGTCATAGCAGGGCAACGATGTTGGCTCTTAGCTAGCTGACCGTCCGCTTGTTGCTAGCAAAGGAGTGTGAGTTAACTGGGAATAACAAGGCTGATGAGATTATAAGGAAAGAAGTGGGAATAACGTTTCGGGATTTACTGCTGAATGGGTGGGTCTCAAGCGAGCTCAGTGAAAACTGGATATACTCGCGCAGTTGAAAGATCCTTCTGGTCCACTATAAATATCAAAATTTCGAATGAGTTTCTTATCATCAAACAAGACTACTTTCTACGGCACTTCCTTTCTTATTACTTTATCTTCAGGAGACTAAGACTGCTGTACTAGAAACAATCATAAAAGATAGCCGAATTCATTCCTCTCATCATTTTAGCTGATTCTTAAGTACCTTAACTCTTGTATCATGCCGAAATATACTCATAATTGTGCAATTAAGGCATATTAAGCAATTAAACCCTTGATTGTTTTCACTTAGTTGTACTATGTATCAATAAATGACTCAATTAGTACTTGTTGATTATCTATACTATCTATAGGCTCCGAAACTACTGAACTGATTTGAAAAATTCTTTCACCGTTGGAAAGCTATACTATCCCTGAGTGACATAGGCTATATTTAGTTTAAAAAAAAATAGGGTTCCTTACCAAAACCAAAAATACCAAAAAACTTTCTTTAATCGCGAATGCTGCGAAAACGATTGAAGATTTCACAAAGTGATGTACTACAATTTTGTATAACTTATCATTATCTACAAAAAACGTCGCGACATCATATCTCTAACTATTATAGTTTTGCCACATTAAACGATTTTATATAAAAAAAATTTATTAAAATACCACTACTTTAAAAGGCTATTTATTTGTACCTTAGTATTATTCCTTATCAAAATAAATGATTTATTATTTTAGATCGTTTTGAACCTTTATATAACTTTTTGAATTATTAGATTCTGGCATTTCATTCAAAAGATACCACGAGTTAAAAATTTTAAAAAGCCGCTTGGCGGCTAACTATGCGTTGTAGAGTTGTAGGCGTCACTCGGGAACGAGAACGGCCAAACCGATCTGGCTAATTTTAGTCTTGAAATATTCGTGGAAAGCCAGAAAAAGATTAGAAAGTGAGTAAATATGGAAAAATTGCGAGGAAGATAATAATAAGAGAATTTTATTCGAGTTGAATATAAATATAAATAAAAATAATATTTTGAAGGTTATCATTGTTGCTTTTTTTAAATATTTTTGTTATTGTTCAATTGTATAAGGTTGTGTCGATAGCCCAAAACAATTTGTAACAAATAAGGAAAGGCTAAGTTCGGGTCCAACCGAACATTTTATACTCTCGCAATTTATTGATGTAATTTTATTAAGATAACACACAATTTGGCCTATATATTCGGCATAAAGTTCAATAGAAAATCATCATATATAGTATATGAGGGCTGATGTAATTCCAGAACCAATTTCACTAATTTTCACCACCAAGATTAACGGGAATAGGGGTAACTTGGCACCTGTTAGTAGGCAAACATGGCACATTCGGCCTTGAAATTACTCCTAAATTGCAAATGAACGAAACACCAGTCGGCAAAATCGCCAAAAATAGCGCTTTAACGAAGATTTTCCAAATATTCAAGAAGTCGCTGGAGGTACTGCACAGGACTTTAAAAGATCTTGTTTGTCGATGAACGTTTTTGGTGGAGGCAGGATTCTGTTAGCAGGTGATTTACGCCAGACTCTTCCAATTATTCCTGGATCAACTGTTACTGACGGGCTAATCGCATGCCTAAAATCATTTAATTTGTGGCGTCACATAAACAATCGCCAATTAACAACTAACATATGAGTGTTTTTGCAACAATATCAAATTGCGATTGTAGAAGCAGTTGGCAGTTGACACCTCGATGGATTAATAGCATTTCCAACAGATTTCTGTCACTTCATTGACTCGAAAGAGAAGTTTTCCTGATATGAAACCTCAATATGATAACCATAAATAACTGATTGAATGATCTATATTTGTGGTAAAAAACAAAGATATCGATGATCTTAATGCGACAATTTAGAATTTCGGTCCAAGAGAGTTGACACAGCTACAAACCAGGATGACGTAGGCAATTATCCCAAACTATTTAAAATTGCCTGTACTATCACCACTCACTTTGCAATTAAAAGTAGTGTGAGTTGTCATCATGCTGCGTAACATAAATCAACCTCGAGTAATCAATATCGTCGCCGAAGCCAAGATTGGACCAACTTAATTTAATGTATACCTTAGCCACAAAAACGTATGGCCGGGTCTGCTAGTATAGTATATGATTGTACAGTTAGAAATATTAATAACACTATCAAATATTAGTAAGTTAATTGAATTGGTTTGAACACCACACATAATTAGTTAATTACCATCTTAATTCATTGTTTCTATTGCACCTTGCTCTTGACATTTCCTGCCGTTATCTCGATCTGTAAGTCCCATTTTGTAGGCATGTGCCGCCACCAGACAGTGACCCGTGAGTATTCCCACCAAACTCCTACAATCCCTTCTATCGAGTGACAGAATGAGTTTGGTGTACTTCTGGTCTACGGTTTTACACATGGCTTTAGCGGTTTTACACCCCGGTATATTTGTCCAACGTGTTAGGATTTTTCTTTTCATATCCCTGTCCAGATCATCGAACAGACAGTGCATGGGTTTGCCAATGTTATTCGCGTTTCCGGAAGACAGTTTTACACCATTCTTGGCAATTTCGTCCACAATCTCGTTGCCTTCAATGCCTTTATGTCCTGGCACCCAGTAGAAGCGAAGAAACGTGTTCCTAGCAACTCTCTCCAATGCCATCCTGGTATCCAAAACACTTTTGGCCGAAATGCTAACCGAGGTTGTTGCCTTGATTGCTGATTGACTGTCTACGTAGATATTGACTTTGGAGTAGCCGGCTGCTGTATTCAGGGCTAGCTCTGCGGCTTTCCCAATAGCAAATACCTCCACTTGAAAAATACTGCAGTGGTTCGGAAGTTTAAAAGGCTACTTTACACCTAACTCCTGACAGTATATTCCAGCACCAATCCCGTCCTCCATTTTCGAGCCATCCGTGTAGATATTCAATGTGCTGCGTGAGGTTGTCATTCCCTTATGCCAGCCGTCTTTTTCCAGGTTCACCCGGAATCTTCTTTCCCAGTTCATGAGTGGGGTCAAGTAGTCGGTACTTGCCAAACCACCCCTACCCACCGAGCCGTGCCCAAAAGTTCTATGCGTAAATTCTCCTCCCGCCAGTAGTCGCCCCGCCAATTTTTCCGCATAAGTTTCGGCAAAGAGATCTATCGGCGGCAGGTTAAGTATCCGTTCAAGAGCTGCCGTAGGGGTTGTTCTCAGAGCTCCCGTTATACCGAGTACATTAGGAATCGGAGAGAAAATGTAAATCTACGAAAAATAGTTCCCTAATAGCATTCGCCGCTTAGTGGAAGATTTTCTACCTTCGATTCATTTTTCCTAACAACAATCAGACCCATATGCCTTAAGAACTCTGAAATATATAATTTGTGTAGAAGCTCTACAAATAATTTTTGTATAAATGTATATCTTAATGAATAAATACTACAATTTGTCCACAAACTTGAACCGCTGCTTAATAATACTTCCGAGACTTTTCGACTTTGTAGAAAACAAATTAAATAATGGCATCTTCCACGTACCGTCTATAAATACATTTCCCAAATTATATTTACGTACAGACTAATGCATGTGTTGCACATTTGCCTCTCCCCAACTGGGTAGACAAGCATTGAAATTGAGCCCAGCGCCGCTGGGAGTATCAAATTTCGAGAAATCACTTGTCGGATATGAGTGACGATATGCAGACGCCTGCACAGACACAGGCAACCAAAGGCGAATGCACAGGGGTAAATACATTTCTATGTACACTATGTAAATGCTAATGTGGCAGCAGCACACACAAATCCATTTAATGAAAAACACAGAGTTCACCTTGGAAAGGAAAGTGAATTTAAACGATGCATGGCGACATGTGGAGCAAGTGCAGTGTAGTGTCCATGGTTGTATGTGGAGCTGCTACCAAGGGCTTGTGTGGCATTACAAATCAGGCTAATGTCGTCGGTGCATCAGCTATTCTGTGTCACAAACGATGTAGAAAATCTGGGTATCTGTGTGAATGGTGAATGGTGAATATGTGCCGCCGCCACTGCCACTGCTGCAGCAGTCATAAGTAAAGCGGCATCAGCGGCGTTGAGCTGTGTTGCAAGTTGCTGCGGACTAAAGCTGCTGCATAAGTAGCATGCATTGCATTGCTATTGCACAACTTTTCCAAGTCAAATGTAATGAAAGCCAAGTGAATCTATTTAATTTTAGTAATTTAATCTCCTTAAAGGTTTTTTGGACTGAATGCACAATTGCTACAGAAAATATTAATTGGCTTTAGAAATTTTTACAATTTCAGTTAGCTTGCTCAAGGTTGTTTTATTTTATATTGTAGGTAAATTCAGGGTAGTGATGTAGAAGATTATCTTAGTCTCTCTTAAACACCATACAAGAATGAACACATAAATATATAGATTAGACTGGGTTCTATGACGTTTTTCGTAAATGATGATCACACTTGAACTGTAAAAAAAAAGCTGGAAAACTACTACCGTTGTATGTCATGTAAAAACAAAGTGTCTTGAACCCTTCATAAATCAGCTCATGCATTTTAATTATATTTCTGCTAGTACACTTAAAAGACTGGTAATGTGAGATCCAAAATTTCGCTAAGAAAAGTAGTCAAGTAGAAAGTACTTAGCAAATTCGACTCGCCTTCTTCCAAAAAATGGCAATTGTTAAGATTTTAAACGTCATTGCACAGTTAAATTCCCTATAATAAGAGAAAAGCAAACCATTGTGACGGCGAAGACCTCTCTTAGACCTCTTGCAAGCATAAGTAAGGCCCAGTCATCTAATAGGCGAAACTATAATCTCTGTGATATAAGCTTTGCAAGCTCATCCATTCTACATTTCTCTATACTTCCACTGTAGCCAGACATCCGCGTATTATACATCGTCGCCTCGCTATCGCAGTGGTTGATGTGGATGGAAGTCATCTGCTGGAGGTTCCACTCCTGGCAGTCGGTACAACAAAATAGGGACGAGGAACTTCGCTCGATATCGATTTTCAAAGGAACTGATTTCGTTGAGATACTGAGCCCGACTCCTACCCATCAAAATATTCTGTGACCACTTTCCAACATATGTTAGACCGATTAGTCATGTTCTATTATATTATAGAGAGATATACCTCTACATTACCAACTATACATAGGTCGAAATGTAGTTAACTAACCACCTGTGTATTCCTGGTCGTTAGTAATCCCATTTCTAGTTCTGTCACTAGTTTCCACATTTTAGAAGAAAGGCAGTCGAATAAGAATCAGAAGTTCTTAAAGACCAGAGCTGCGAAATGCTTGACACAGACTAATCCTAGATTAATGAGAAAGAAAGCGACGAGACCCTTTTGGCATAGTATCGAAAATCCACTTTCCATATTACGGCACTTTGAGCCATATCAGAATAATTGGACATTCAATTCTGAACAATAAAAATTTAATTCGAAGCAGAATTGAATGAAATCCTAAAGCTGATCAGCGGTCAGTATCCCAGATATCTTAGCAAGATAAATTATATATCTACATAACGGTAGCGTATGAAATATCCATACTTTTTCCACACAGTCCACATACCTCGAAGCTCCGACTTATATAACCAACAAAATATGGAAATTTAATGTAAATTCACATTTAAAAATAGATGAATTCACATCAAAACATCAGCAAGCACAAATGTATGTACTTACAGACACATAACACGCTTTCATCAAAATGCAAATTTTTCTCATCCGTACAACACATTAAAAAACATAATTATTGCTGTTGTTGTTCATGTGCGCATTGTTTGCGTTGACTATTGTTTTCTTGGCTTACAAGCGACGAAACATATGTGTTCACATACAGACAAACATAAAGATGTAAATGAGTAAATGTGTAGTCAGAATAGCGAGCTTAATGCGTGCAACAACAACAATACCGTTGTTTAAGATTTTACACAAACCGAAGTACGCGAAATTAGAGCTCACGACACACACAGACACATGCACAGAACATCATGTTTGCTGGTTGCGTAGTGGAAATTGCGCGCAATTTAGTCCAAAAAATAAATTTAAAAGTAGAGGAATGCAAATGGAAGCAGTTTTGCTATTACAGTGGCGTAATTTGTACATAACTATACAACTTTTTCGTGGATATCACTGTGCAACAAACGCAGACAAATATTTTTTGGTTTCGAAAAATTCATAAATTTTGGTTGATTTTATTTTAAAAACAATTTGAAAATATATTTTCAAAATAAATTTCAATATAATTTTCAAAGAATTTTGAAAAAAAAAATAAAAAAAATTTTCACAAAATTTTTTTGGTTTTAATTTTTAAAAATATTTTGAAAAAATAGGTTTCAAAAAAAAATATTGTAAGAGAAATTTCTAAAAAAATTTCGGAAAAATTAAAAAAAAAATAAATTTCAAAAAAATTTTGGAAAATTATTTTTCGAAAAAAATTTTAAAAATAAATCAAATATTTTTTGGTTTCGAAAAATTCATAAATTTTGGTTGATTTTATTTTAAAAACAATTTGAAAATATATTTTCAAAATAAATTTCAATATAATTTTCAAAGAATTTTGAAAAAAAAAATAAAAAAAATTTTCACAAAATTTTTTTGGTTTTAATTTTTAAAAATATTTTGAAAAAATAGGTTTCAAAAAAAAATATTGTAAGAGAAATTTCTAAAAAAATTTCGGAAAAATTAAAAAAAAAATAAATTTCAAAAAAATTTTGGAAAATTATTTTTCGAAAAAAATTTTAAAAATAAATCAAATATTTTTTGGTTTCGAAAAATTCATAAATTTTGGTTGATTTTATTTTAAAAACAATTTGAAAAAATTATCAAAATAAGTTTCAATATAATTTTTAAAGAATTCTAAAAAAATTTCGGAAAAATTAAAAAAAAATAAATTTCAAAAAAATTTTGGAAAATTATTTTTCGAAAAAAATTTTAAAAATAAATTAAAATATAATTTTCAAAGAATTTTTAAAAAAAGCAACAAAATACAATTTTTTTTAGTTTCGAAAATATTTTGAAAAGAAAATTACAAAAAAATAGGTTTCAAAAAAAAAAATATTTAAGAGAAATTTCTAAAAAAAAATTCGGAAAAATTTAAAATAAAGGAAATTAAAAAAACAAATTTGGAAAAAATAAATAAATACAATAAAAGTAAAATAAATACAATTTTTTTTTTTTTATTTCGAAAATATTTTGAAAAGAAAATAAAAAAATAGGTTTCAAAAGAAATATTATAAGAGAAATTTCTAAAAAAAAATCCGAAATATTTAAAAAAAATATTAGAAAATTATTTTTCGAAAAAAATGTTAAAAATAAATTACAATATAATTTTCATAGAATTTTGAAAAAAAGTAAAAAAAAAATACAATTTTTTTTTTAATTTCGAAAATATTTTGAAAAGAAATTTAAAAAAATAGGTAAAAAGAAGTATTATAAGAGAAATTTCTGAAAAAAATTCCGAAAAATTTTAAAAAATAAATTTCAAAATTTTGGAAAATATTTTTCTTTTAACTTTAAAAAAATTGTTTTCAAAAAAATATTGTAAAAGAAATTTCTAAAAAAAAGTTGGAACATTTTTCAAATATAAATTTCAAAATATTTTTGAAAATATGTTCAAACTAAAATTTTGAAAATCATTAATTTCGATATGATTCACGCATCTAGAACAATATATAATTTTTAATTTCCAAAAATAAACTTCAAACATTTGCCTCCCATTACACCCTGTATGCAATCCAGTGAAAACTAACAACACAAAACCATAATTCTTTTGACACACATTCGCTCAACTATTTAGCGAAGCTACAAAAACAGTACATACAACTCTTTCCGCGTGCCAACTGTGTACCTCCACAAACTTTTCAACGCGCCATTTTCACAGTGCACAGCGTGTCACTTTACCTGTGCAATTTGCAATTACCGCTGTTGTGTGCTTGATGAAAGCTCAGTTTAGCAACGGGAAATCTGGTAGCGCAACCTCTCATTCCTGTTACCCAATTGAAACTAGCAAGGAATATGTATGGCGAATTGCCTGCTGTACTATATGGGCTGTGCGCGAGGTCACGGAAATGTCACACTTAGTCACATCCGCAGTGTGCAACTCGAAATTGAAATTACAAGTGCACAAAAAACAACAACAAAATTTGGCATAAAAAATTTTCAACCTTAAGTATTGCTTTTTGGATATTTTATGGCGTTGCTTGGGTGAAGAGTTAGTCAGGTTGGTTTTTATTGCGCATAAGATACAGTGGTAGGCAGCATATTAGAAGCGAGGCAAGGAAATGAAAAAATCTGTTTTTGAAACAAATTTCAAATTAATATTTTATTGAAAATGTGATATTATTATTATTTTTTCTTCTCACTAGGCACTAGAAGCGATTTTCTAAAAATTCGAAATTTCAGGACTAATTTTTTTTGTAACAGTTTTGATACTCGTTCTAAGCTTGTAATAAATATTTTTTTAGTTTAAAAATTCCGGGATCCCGATTTTTTAAAATCTCAAAAATTTCGGAGTATTAAAATTTTTGAGAGAGTCTTAAACATAGTTTTTGCACAAAAAAAAATTTTTAATTTCGGGATCCCGAAATTTCAAAATTAAAAAAAAATTTAAAGAGTCTTAAAATTTTACGCAATAAAGAAATTTCGGGATCCGGAGTTTTTCAAATCTCGAAATTTCGGAATTAACAAAATTTTGAAAAAGTCTAATAAAGTCCTATAATGTTTATAAATCTGTTAACGTTACCAAAAAATATTTTTTTAATTTGAAAAAAAAAAATCAAAATGTATATGGGCCCCTTTTTCCCCCCAACTTCATTGCCTAAAATTCGTAAGCATGTTATACTTATCTAGGCTTATGCCACATGATTTGTAAATACGTACACATATGTTGCTTTGACCATAATCTCGTTGACTTCTTGCCACCGAGTAGAGCCGAGCTAACAACTACGAGAATTACACACTTGACCGCCATTTTTAACTTTCACCATCAGTAACATCTGGCGCTTTAAATTGCTTCGAGCCACCGGCACTTGGCAAACACTTTAGTATTCGCACAAAAGCGAGAAAAAACCAACTCGAAATACAGTTAGACCACATTTGTATATCTGTATGTGTGTGTGTACACACATGAGTTCAAATGCGAGTATTCATGTGTTGTTGCTGTTGTTGTTGTTGTTGCCACACTTGACACATTACATGCATTTTGACTTCCGTCGTTGACACTTGGCACCTTTTGTCGCTCTCGCATTTGCCAACAATAATTCAAAACTATGCAATGTCTACACAATGCCTTTCAATTGTCAGTTAGCTTCTGCGAATACCACACAGTTTGTTAGTGTGTTGGTGCGACAAGTGTGTGGCAGAGATCGGGGGCTGGAGTTCATAATTGCTATGCGCCGCAACCGCAGTTGTATGAGGATTTAATTTATCACCGCAAATCATTGTGCATTTGGCGCAGCTGGCATTTAGTGAAATTGGAAATTATGGACTATACGGAGAGAGGAACAAAGTGGTAATTGAGTGGGAATGCGTAAATGAGGAAGATGTTGATAAACGACTAATGAAGTTGGTATATAAATGGATTGGTTAATATCTGAAATAGTATCCCTGGAATGATCCTTTTGCACGGCAGTCGGATCTATGTAATACGGAAAGGATCCGTATTTTTATCTGGGCAAGTCAACTGGGCACTATCAACTCAAAGCTTTCATCCAAGTTATTTTGGGAAATGGTTTCTGTCGCTACAACAACATTTGGCAGTGCTGTTCCCCATGATATATACTTCTTCTTCCTTAGCGATATCTATAATATACAGTTGAACTTCCCTAACTCGAATCACCATAATCCACAAAAAACTTCGAGTTGGAGAGACTTTCGAGTTGAGGAAGATATTTTGTATGAAATTTTAGTTCTATTGCCAATTAAAGAGTTCGAGTTATGGAGAACTTCGAGTTATAGAAGTTCGATCAGAAGTAAGATCAGATCTAACTTCTTCAAGCAGCATTTATACATTTCTTAAACAAAGTCCCAGTTATCGATTATTCTAATAACAAAGACAATGGACTGTTTCGTGGAAATTATTACAAAGAACGGTGTTAGTTAATTAGTGTTAGGAATTATAATATCAACACTTCTGATGTTTCGAAAATCCATTAGGTGGACCAGTCATCTATTATTGCCGACATTGTTCCAAAGATGATATCAGAGAAGACAATTTTTTGAGGGAATCGTCCGTTTGTCCATCTCGATACTTCGCAGTGGAAGGGATAATGCGCATAATAATGATAATTAAAGTTTTGTCCCCTAACAAGATCCTCGAACTTTAGCCAGAGTGGAAGATGTACTTAAACTTAAGAGGTATTTGGTCTACTATTAGAAAGGGTCACACGATTGATTGATTGCAAAGTGGCGAATTAAATCCACCGACGAAAACTGATATTAAAAGCTTATCAGGCCGTTACATAAAGACGCCATAAAAACCCACTTTTGGAAAAATTTATATTTGAAATGAGAGTATCCTAAACACCATAATGCAGGTTAGGTTGGGTTAGGCCAAGGGGTAGATCTCCTTGACTGCAGATAATCTCATTTAGACCGCTTCGACCCTTACGATTCGACAAAGCGCTTCGACTCTATTACTAAGTTCTTAAGTTGGCTTATGTTGATTCCAATGAATTCGCTGGGTTCGCTGAAGTTGTGCCTATCGAGGTGTTTTTATTCTACCGAGGTTTCTTAGTCTGACGAATGCTGGACATTGAAGAAAGAAATTTCATAAGGTAGAAAAAAAGAAAGAAAGTATCTCTATATGGAATGTGACTAGATTCATCTTCAATATACTTAAAGTGTTTTCTTTGTATCATTATCTTACTAAGAGTCTAGATTACTGCTCGACTGTTTGAGTATACAAAATATGGTTTCAATACTTCAAAGAAACAGAGTTGGATTATTTTTTCCATCTGGCAAACTTTTGCCTTAAATACCTCAATGATTAAGAAATAATTAGATCTTCAGGAGACAATATTATTTAATTACCATGCATTTTATATTTTTATTAAATTTTCATCCATTTAAATTGTGTCGAAGTAAGAAACTTTTATTTTTCAAATAACATGTAAATATCTCACACACCAACAGCTTGCACTAACGCCTACAATTATGGTAATTCATGCAAATAAATGTACATTATTTACTGTAGATTATATTCAGAAATGTTTGAGGCAAAGCTAAGGCAGCAAACTTAAATAAGTAAATATTTTAGCAAATTTAAACAAATTAAAATTTCCTGCAGCCGAAAATGCTACCGACTAATAACAGCAAAGACTGTGGCTTAAGCAGTGAAAAGCCAAAATGTCAACTTGGCATTTGAAAAATGTTCGCCAACAATTTTCTTTGGAATTTCACATTTTTGCGCTTTGAACGATTGCGAAGTTTCGCAACTCAATTATATATTACACAAATACTTTTCTTACCCACATAATATAGTGGTCGAGGTGTTCACGTATGAAAATTGTTAAGAATATACAATATGTATGTATATAGGTACATATGTATTTATGTATGTAAGTATATCTAGGCATATGTATATTTAAAAGCTAGTGACAGCCTATTGTCTCTAATGTCTTTTGCTGGTCGCTCAGGTAATTTGCATTTTGCGTTTTTTGCCACCACACACAGGCTTACATATACAGGCGTGCAACAACTTGCTTCACTATTTGAGTTATGTGTGTTAGCAAATATTCCACCAAATATATGCACTGTCATTTGCCTGTCTGGCACTTGACTCCAGAGAGTCTACGAATTGCCCGTATCTGTATGTTTGTTTGTAAGTGGTGGCATAATTGTTTGTGTAACCAGTACCGTTTTTGTTCACATTGTTGTTGCTGTTGTTGTTGCATGTAATGATAGCAAATAACAGTGACATTTATTTAGTTAACATTTGTACGCAATAATACTAATATGACTTTGCACAGAGTGGAGCTACATACAGACAATCACTTGCAAATATTTATGCAAATAGACTTGGCGTTGGGCAGTCGCTGAGCTTCGCAAGTCAATTAATATAATTTTGTAGTAATTATGTGCATGGAAGTGCATGACTTTAAGAGACTAAGTAGATATCTATGTAGGTTTTTGCTTATAGACATCTACATAGACATAGACATAGACATAGACATAGACATAGACATAGACATAGACATAGACATAGACATAGACATAGACATAGACATAGACATAGACATAGACATAGACATAGACATAGACATAGACATAGACATAGGACGTAGACATAGACATAGGACATAGACATAGACATAGACATAGACATAGACATAGACATAGACATAGACATAGACATAGACATAGGACATAGACATAGACATAGGACATAGACATAGACATAGACATAGACATAGACATAGACATAGACATAGACATAGACATAGACATAGACATAGACATAGACATAGACATAGACATAGACATAGACATAGACATAGACATAGACATAGACATAGACATAGACATAGACATAGACATAGACATAGACATAGACATAGACATAGACATAGACATAGACATAGACATAGACATAGACAATAGACATAGACATAGACATAGACATAGACATAGACATAGACAATAGACATAGACATAGACATAGACATAGACATAGACATAGACATAGACATAGACATAGACATAGACATAGACATAGACATAGACATAGACATAGACATAGACATAGACATAGACATAGACAATAGACATAGACATAGAGATTTGGATACGGAACGGTCATCTTTGAGAGCACCCCTAACCCCTCTTGGTAGAATCAGCATTCCATTTTCCTTATGTACATATTCAATTTTTTCAGTTTCTTGAAGCTCTTTGCTTCAAACTTTAAGCAAAGTCATCAAAGTTTTTTCTGTACAAATTGCAACTGCATCACATCCCCAGCAGTTGCACTTACGGTTCAAGTGGCGTAAGAAACTGTAAAATGTCAAATATCCACTTGCGTTCGGTAACAATTTTATTGCGTCGTGCAACGAAACTTTGCCAGAAGACATTACGCAGTGATAAACTCCAGTGGCAGCTGCTCAGACTCTAACGACACATTAGAACCTTGAAATTGACTAACTTAAATGCTACAACAAAAACGAAAAAAATGCGCAGCTTCACTTAGAGCAAATTGGGGAGAAAAAAATGGGTTGCGGATGGAAGTGGAAGCAGAATCATAAAAAACAAAGTTTATGTGCGGAATATTAGATGTGTGCTCATATGTGCAGCATGTTGCATGGCATCAGGCACGTACTTTACCCTTTAGTTCTTTTTCATATATTTTTAGTGCTCACGTGACACAGCCTTACAGAGGAGAATACTTAAATTTATACGAAAATGCATTAAAAGCTAGAATGCACTAAGGATGGAGGTGTTCCAGTGCGGCAAAATTTCGAAATTGAGAATAATTTTTAAATAGTACAATGTACAATGTAAAAGTACAAAGGATAGACTTCTGAATATGTTTAATTTCAGGTTTATATGACTCCAGGCATATTGATTTTAGATAAGATAATGTTCAAAATAATCAAAAGTAACCTAAAGACTGAGGCATTTTATGTATGAAATTTTCATATTACTTAAATAACCATAAACTTTATTAGATATATGTTTACAAATCTCAATTTTCATTCGACGTATGGTCCTGTAGGACCCCCAGAGGTGATCTAGTGATTGATGCCCAGAGTATACTTAGTTTTAGGAGGAAACACATCTTCAGCCTGCTGAATGGCAGTGAAAGTAACGCCAGGAGATGGCGAACCCGATTCCCCAATCGATGACGATGGAATAGATGTTCCATTACATGACCATGAAGAAATTCGAATACCCGTAATTACCCGCTTGAAGACTAATCCATAAAAAGGGAGACCCCACAATCTGCGCCAACTATCGTGGGATAAGAATCCTCAACATCGCTTATAAGGTCCTGTCGAGCGTATTTTGTAAAAGACTAAAGCCCACCGTCAACAAACTGATTGGACCTTATCAGTGTGGCTTTAGACCTGGAAAATATACAACTGACCACATCTTTACCATGCGCCATATCTTGGAAAAAAACCCGTGAAAAGAGGATCGACACGTTGAGCAACACCAAAAGCTCCGTCAGGATTGGGAAGGACCTCTCCGAGACGTTCGATACCAAACAAGGTTTCAGACAAGGTGACTCGTTATCGTGTGATTTCTTTAACCTGATGCTGGAAAAAATAGTTCGAGCCGCAGAGCTAAACAGAGAAGGTACATTTTTTTATAAAAGTATACAACTACTGGCGTACGCCGATGATATCGATATCATTGGTAACAACACCCGCGCCGTTAGTTCTGCTTTTTCTCTCCTGGATAGCGAAGCGAAGCGTATGGGTCTGGTGGTGAACGAGGACAAGACGAAATACCTCCTGTCATCAAACAAACAGTCAGCGCATTCGCGTCTTGGCTCCCACGTCACTGTTGACAGTCATAACATTGAAGTTGTAGATAATTTCGTATACCTAGTCACCAGCATCAACACCGATAATAATGTAAGCCTTGAAATCCAACACAGAATCACTCTTGCCAACAGGTGCTACTATGGACTGAGTAGGCAATTGAAAAGTAAAGTCCTCTCTCGACGAACAAAAACTAAACTCTACAAGTCCCTCATTATTCCCGTCCTACTTTATGATGAAGCGTGGACGGTGTCAACATCCGTTGAGACGGCACTAGGAGTTTTCGAGAGAAAGATTTTGCGGAAGATTTATGGTCCTCAGAACATTGGTAACGGCGAATACCGCAGACGATGAACGCAGACGCAGAACGATGGATGAGCTGTATGTGTTATTCGACGACATAGACATAGTCCAGCGAATGAAAAGACGCTACGCTGGCTGGGCCATGTTGTTCGAATGGACGAAAGTGCTCCAGCTCTGAAAGTATTCGATGCAGTACCCGCTGGTCGAAGCCGAGGAAGAGGGAGACCTCCACTCCGATGGAAGGACCAGGTGGAGAGGGACCTGGCTTTCGTTTGGTATAACCAATTGGCGCCAAACTGACAGAAGGAGGGATACGTGGCGCGCTGTTTTGGACTCGGCTATAACCGCGTAAGCGGTATCTACGCCAGTCAAAAAGAAGAAGAATGGTTTGCGTTTAGAGCGCTTTATACTTCCCGTTGAGATATCGCAATGAAATTTTAAATAGAAAACAAATTTTAAGTATACTCGTATGTAAAATAAAGTCTGATAATTTCTTCTCATCCATCAGATTTATAGGGCGTCCTTTCAATCACGCAGGTATGCAAAAAGATGCAGTTGATGTGCTGAAATCAGATATGTATATTTTTGCTTGCTCGATCGCAGAGGAAAAACTGTTACGAAACCTTAGAAAGGTTTATTAATCTTCGTGAATAAGATTTTCAATACCAATAAAACCGTCTCCAGACTTCTATATATATTTTTGTATCTATATCTCAAGACTCAGAATTGAGTAATACAAGGACAGAAATTCACCTGAGGTGAAAAGGCATATACTTTAAGCAAAGATCTCAAGCAGTCCGTTTCGGATCACAAAACCTTCAAAATTCGAAAACCAAAATCTCTGAATCTCAAAATTTCATTAACAAATTTCATTCTTTGCCTGCCCACAATAAATCCACGCCATGCACTTGACAAATACGCATTCAGTCGCAGTTCATAAATTTTCCGTTTTTAATAGCAAATTATTTATCGATAAAAAATTTCCGCCTCAGCAAGTTTAATTATACAAGCCAGAGGCATTTGTATGCGCTACATAGAAATATAAATCACATCGAAACACATACAACTACATACATATATGTAGCTTTTATATAGCTTTAGTACAAATATTTGCTATTTCATATGTCCACGCCCACCTTAATCCATTCGTAATTTGTCGCGTGTTGCTGCTATCGGCTGCTAAAAATCGAAATCACATAATTTTCCAACGTTTCCTGGGCTGTGCGTGTTGAATTTTTTTCTATTGCGACTAAAAAGCTTTTAATACGATTAAAAGCTAAAATCAAAATGCTCAGCTGACCAATGTAGAGAGCGAGTGAGTGGATAGGTGAGTGAGCGAATAAAAAAGTGAGGCTAATATGTAGATGTGAGTGTGTGTGTCGTGGCTGCATTTTTATCCGTTGGGATAAATGTAAATTTATTTAGATACGCGCTCACTGTTTTTTTTATTTATTTGTGTGTGAGTGTGTGAGTGTGTTTTGTTGACATATTGCTTCAGTGACACAATATTTATAGCACCTGCGTGTGTGGCGCGAACACATGTATATGTCCTATGTGTGTATATAAAGAGACTAATAAATTTATCGTCGAATAAAATTGGCAAATGCACAAGCAAATATATGTATTTGTCTAGCCAACGGCGCTTTTTATCAGATTTTCTTTGGCTACTACTTTGATTTTATTTAGATTTTATTTTGATCTCTTTTTTTGTAAAAAAAAATCGTAAAAAATAAAAACATGAGAATAAAAGAACCAAAATCTGTGTTCTTTTTTATTAGTTGACAGCTGAGCATAAACACCGAAAACATCGGCAGCCAGTGATTGACGGTGATTTTTTTATACTTTTTTATTTTTTTTTAGTACTCTCTACAATTTATAATGAGATTTATTTTAGAATTAGTTAGCATTTAATCGTTGTATATATATTTATTCATATATATTTTAATACTGTTTATTCAATATTATGTATAATATAAATAAACATCACCAATTATATGTTAACACATTTTTATATGAAAATATAATTAAAACACATTTAATGTTCTCTTTGTCCCCCAAAAGTGTCTACCGCCATGGATTGCCACCTACACTCTGTGACTGTCACTTGAATGACGTCAATTTCCACGACCAACGACAGATTTAATTGAGCAGCAGCAAATGCAGTTAACAGCAATGAAATGTCATTGGCTTCTCAATGGCGCAGCGTGGAAGCTAGAAAATGATGCTATTTCGATTTTATTTTCGTCTAATTTAGATGTGTGTTTATATTTCTGTATATTTTGATAATTATTTCGAATTAGTCATATTTTATATTTTCCGAAATTGTTTTTCACACTTTCTTAAACAAATTGTACAATCCTAAAACACCGAAGAAATCTAATTGTCTTTGGCGACAATTTGTAGATCTTAATTTATTACTATTATTATTAAATTATAATTACTTTATTGTTGTATTATGCTACCACAATAAAATATTTTAGAAATCATTTTGGGTCATGCTACAGTCCTTTGATACAAATAGATAATATGTTTCAAATTATATCATTAAAATAAATTGACAATCCGAAAAACCCTGAATCCATCAGCTTAAAAATTTCTAATTTCCAAATCACTCTTATTTACTCTATAAAAGTCGGATCTTCAATACCTTAAGGGGCTATACCAGTGTGACACTTTCAAAAAATCGATTTCTTTTATATTGCTTATTCGGTAGTTTATACTTTCAAAAATATCCTGTGAAGGCGGTAAGGTCGTATCTTCAAAAGTTTGTGATTGACAGCATTCTAAAGAGCCACCGCTGGCAGGTGTAAACCTCTATAGTATTAAGCTTTAAACGACTCGAAACGACATTTTTCAAAATTGCTAACATCATAATTCAAATAGAAATTATCGATCGACTTCAAATTGAAACTGAGTATTCTTGAATATATTTACGATACAATGATCTACTTTTGATTATTTGTCAATTTGGCATTAAAAAACTACAATTTTTTTACCTAAAAAAACGGTGCTTTTTGAGAAATACGCCTTTTTTTTTTTTTGAGATTGTTCAAAAATCGTAGGTTATTGTATGGGAATATCTCCAACTTTAATAACCTTTTTGATTTTTTTTTTGTTTCAACTACTCATGCGTCCGGAATCATGTCAGCAGTTGGGGAGCTTTTTTTTGCACCTTCGAAGGCTGCACATAACTCCGTTAATTTTCAATATTTTGGTAAAACAAAATAATAATGAAAATAATCCTTACTGTGTCCAAAAAAATACGAAACATTCCATCGAGTACTTTCTTTAAAAAAAAATCACGAAAATCGCCTCATTATTCATGGGTTACACTGGTATAGCCCCTTAAATGATCCAAGTAACCAAGAAAATTGTTTCAAGATTATGAAGCAAATCTGACAAAGTAGAAATTCTCTAGTCAGCTCAGCAAGTTTTTCCAGCGATATCTTTCAGTTCAGGTTTAATTTCTAACCGAAAAGTGTCCTATAGGATTACCTCGCATTATTTCTGATAACCTAAAGACTTTTTCCATAAAATCACAAAAAATATCAAGGTTTCCACCTTTTATATACCAATTAATCTAACATCAAAATATAAGTAGTACAATTATAATTTTTATTATTCATTTTTTTTTTATAATTTCCCTCATCAGCAAAAGGAAATCTACACAAACGGAAATGACCACAAAACGAACGAGGGTGGGCCAGCAATATTTCGTCAAAATAATGTGGCTATTATGTATGTTTCGCTATTTTTGCAAATCACTGGCCTACATACGAGTAGGCTGTGCTCACCAAGAAGAAGAAGAAGAAAATGCGGAGTATTTAACAAAAGGAAAGTGTAAAACAACAACGAAAATTCAATGTTACAATAAAATCGCAAACGTCATAGTTTAAGCTATTACGTATTTAACTTATATTTAGACATCCCAGTAGGAACAGTCTAAAAGTGCTTAAAGTACTGTAAATTTAATCTTAGATAAATATAGATATCAAGTATAAAAGTTATAAGATATAACATAAAAGATAAAATATAAAATATAAAAGATAAAAGATAAAATATAAAATATAAAACAACATAAAATATAAAATATTAAATAAAAAATATAAATTATAAATTATAAAATATAAAATATAAAATATAAAATATAAAAAATAAAATATAAAATATAAAATATAAAATATAAAATATAAAATATAAAATAAAAAATATAAAATACAAAATATAAAATATAAAATATAAAATATAAAATATAAAATAAAAAATATAAAATACAAAATATAAAATATAAAATATAAAATATAAAATATAAAATATAAAATATAAAATATAAAATATAAAATATAAAATATAAAATATAAAATATAAAATATAAAATATAAAATATAAAATATAAAATATAAAATATAAAATATAAAATATAAAATATAAAATATAAAATATAAAATATAAAATATAAAATATAAAATATAAAATATAAAATATAAAATATAAAATATAAAATATAAAATATAAAATATAAAATATAAAATATAAAATATAAAATATAAAATATAAAATATAAAATATAAAATATAAAATGAAAAAATAAATGAAATATAAAATATAAAATGAAAAAATAAATGAAATATAAAATATAAAATGAAAAAATAAATAAAATATAAAATATAAAATTTAAAATATAAAATATAAAATATAAAATATAAAATATAAAATATAAAATATAAAATATAAAATATAAAATATAAAGAATATAAAATATCAAATATCAAATATCAAATATCAAATATCAAATATCAAATATCAAATATCAAATATCAAATATCAAATATCAAATATCAAATATCAAATATCAAATATCAAATATCAAATATCAAATATCAAATATCAAATATCAAATATCAAATATCAAATATCAAATATCAAATATAAAATATCAAATATCAAATATCAAATATCAAATATCAAATATCAAATATCAAACATCAAATATCAAATATCAAATATCAATTATCAAATATCAGATATCAGATATCAAATATAAAATATAAAATATAAAATATAAAATATAAAATATAAAATATAAAATATAAAATATAAAATATAAAATATAAAATATAAAATATAAAATATAAAATATAAAATATAAAATATAAAATATAAAATATAATATATAAAATATAAAATATAAAATATAAAATATAAAATATAAAATATAAAATATAAAATATAAAATATAAAATATAAAATATAAAATATAAAATATAAAATATAAAATATAAAATATAAAATATAAAATATAAAATATAAAATATAAAATATAAAATATAAAATATAAAATATAAAATGAAAAAATAAATGAAATATAAAATATAAAATATAAAATATAAAATAAAAAATATAAAATATAAAATGAAAAAATAAATGAAATATAAAATATAAAATATAAAATATAAAATATAAAGTGAAAAAATAAATGAAATATAAAATATAAAATGCAAAATAAATGAAATATAAAATATAAATATAAAATATAAAATATAAAATATAAAATATAAAATATAAAATATAAAATATAAAATATAAAATATAAAATATAAAATATAAAATATAAGATATAGGATGTGAACGTTAAAATGCACGTTCTTTCTCAAAATTTCCTAGAGGGTTTGAGCTCAAATTTCATAAAAATTCCTATAGGGCCATTATTGTAAGTATACTCAAATATATTTTTTGTACTTAATCATATTTTAATGTGTATATTAGATGCTAGAAAAAAAACGTATAACGGAAATGCCATTAGAAAACACACACTAACACACATAAAACCACTATTTTACTCTAATACACACATACATATATGTACCTATTATATAAGTGTAAGTAAACTACTAAGTGTTTGTATATATCCGCAAAACTTCCCTCAAACACGCAACGCAAATAAACGCTGACGAAACACAACAAACAAAACAAAAGACCAAAATCGTAGAAGAAGAAGAAAAAGCAGCAGAAAACGCAAAGTCACCGACTTCACTGGGTTCGTGATTTTTAATAGGTTGGTGTGACTTTTAGCCTACAAAAGATTCGTGACTTGCTCGCTTTTATGTAACGAAAACACTTGAAGTATATTTTTTTATTACAAACTTATGTCAGGTGTTGCCAATTTATATTTAAGAGAAAAATTTACAGGCTTTTAGTCGCGCACCGCCCTCCTGCTTCTGCCGCTGGGCGCAAGTAATTTAAATATGCGCGCACTGCCTACTTTTAGGCGCGTTGCCAATGTCTGCTGCATGTACCGGCGCATTGGCAGCCCAAGCACGTGCCAACAAATGCCGACAACGCAGAGGGGCGTGTCTCACACATTATTTTATGGCTTAAATTTAAATGAATTATTATTCGAAGCATAAAACACACACGCTTTGGCGGCAAATACTCACTGACAGCCGGCTAATTTGTGGCATGCTTTAAAGTAGACCTTGAAGTATGCATTCAAATTGGCGACAAATGAACTGATGATTGAGCGCATGAATTAAAGATGGCATGCAGTTAATTTGTAAATTCCAACAACAGCAACATCATGCATTCACTGTGCCATTAGAGGCCTATAAAGACGGATTTTTATTGAGGCTATGGATGATTTATGGCCAACATATGTGGGCGCACGGCCATGTAGAGACATCGAGAGATATATAAAAATATATATGTATATGTCGGTATGTGTGTGTCCTCGCGACGTCTGCTCCCATTATCGGCAATTAAAAACGTTCTTCTCTATTTATGCTTTCATTACTCTAATAATGAATTATGACCATGCGGCTGGGCGGTTGACCGGCCGGCCGGCCGTCATATCAGCCAGCTATTTCTGGCTCAGCGCTTGTACGGTAGGCACGATGCATTCAATTTTAGCGAGCGTGGCAATTTTTCATTTCGCTTTGTCGGCCTACCGCCCACACGCCGCTGGTACCTGCTTCAGGTATGGCGAATATATGTATTATAAGGCGCTCACGCACGCCTGCCGGTGGTTCAATGCGCTGTGGTATGCAGCATGTTGCAACGTGTTACATCCACACATACACATATACACCTTTACAGAAGTAGTAACAATTTGAGCTCGCGCTCGTCCGCAGCTCGTAAATTTTAACTGTCTGTGTGGCGGTAAAATGGCAAACAAAGTCATAAAAATGCAATGAAAAGTTTAAAGAATATCGTATATATATTATCGCATGAGATGGCGGCATAAATGTCGTGGTTTATGTTTACATTCGTAAGCGCAGCAAAAGAGCGTGAAATTTATTGTTTATTTTGTTTTTGTAGTTTAATTACACACATTATTCGCTGCGATAATAAAGTTAAGACTGTCGATTTTATATTTATTTCAATGATTTATTGATTTTGCATGCCAAAATGGGGTTTACATGCTTTATTATGGGGTGTAACAAATTAGTTGGTGATCGAAGGTACTTAATGGCGATGGGATAATAATTTTCAATAATAACAGGTGGGTTAACAATGATTTATGTCGTTAAAAATCGATTTTATCATTTATCAAGACGATACACCGATTAAAGCGATCTTCCAAATTTTTGCTACTATTTTTAAAGCAAGATTTGTCCTTTGCTAAATTTTTTCTACAGCCTAGGATATATTTTATATATATTCTCTTGAGTTCTAAGAAGAAAAAGGAATCTGTAAGGGTCAAAGAAGGAAAATATATTACGAAGCCCAATTCATGAATATTAGTCAAAGTTTTCGTTTATATTCGTTATCTAAATTGTGGTCCCACGTGATTTGAGTACCAGAAGTTTTATATGAAATCTTTCTATATATCTTTATGGACGCTAAGCTTAAGTTTATGAGTTTATTCCTTTTTATTACTTTAAAACCAAAAAATTCTTTCTGTATTGCCTGTGGTAGAATTCTAAATATGTAATTTTAGATTTTTTTATATTTATTCATTCGTCTACATTAATGTTGTCGGCTTCAAAATAGTCCACATTCGATATTATGCACTTATGCCAACGCTTCTTCCAATCGTCGAAACACGTCTCAAACTCTATTTTTGGGATAGTCTTTGGATCTTTCAGCGACTTCTCGTATGCTTATAAAACGACGGCTCTTTAAGGGGTTAGGAGTAGTCCAATTAACTGTTGTTTTTTTTCCCGAAAATCTAAAAAAAATTTCCTGAGGCCGCCATTTTGTTAATTTTTGAAAAAAAAGCTTCCGATCAGGCCCAGGATTATCTATTTATAAAACTATTTTTTTTTATCCGATTGGTTATAGATGAGCCTCCAAGGACTTATGATTGTCACCGCAAGGACCTTTTTTTTGAAACTGGGTCAAGACTGACAGCTATAACTTTGGAAATTAAATTTTTTTTTTTAATTTTCGTGACTTTAAGTCAAAACATTGTGTAATAATGCCATATTAATACTTTGAAAAATAACGTGATTTAATAACAAAAAAAAAAATACTGAAAATTCTCATTTTTTCGAGTCTCTGACTTCCCCTAAAGATTCTCTTTAATTTTTGATAAGGGAAAGAGTCACACGGTGATGTCTGGCTAATATGGAGTCTGGAGCATCGTTACATTATAAAAACAGTTGGATTCTCCAAACCCGTGAAATTTTATAATTCCCGTTATATTTTGAAACCACATATTATATGTAAGGAATTTAAATTTTCTAATTTTTTCTCTTCAGAATAATGTAAAATGATCAATTTTAGGTTATAGCATGTTTACATATGAAAATAATCTTGTTCTAAGCTCGTTCAATAATCTAACCGTTTACATATAGCCAAATGAGATTATCAATTGTCAAATGTGTTGCATTTGTTGTTGTATTACATATATTTCTCTCGCTGTCGGCCATTGTTGTTTACATTTTCATTTGACATTTCTCCTTTTCTTCGCAAAATTATCGATAAACCTAGGAATAACACCGAAAATCTAGTTGTTAAAACGAGACAATTTTATAATCTCGGATTATCTAGAGAGCAATTTTGTATGGGAAATCTCGTTTCTTAATTACATATTATCGAGTTAAGCTCGTACATGGAGATAATCTCGTTATATGTAAACATAGTATTAGATCTACCTATGAACATTATCTAAGAATAGGCTTACTTTGTCCAGCTTTATTCTAAGGATAATATAGGCTAATGATTTTGATACTTGATTCATTCTTGCGTGATTCATTCTTACGTAGTACATAGACAAAATTCATAAAATTCTTCGAATTTTAATAGTTAATCCGTAGATAGAATCATCTTCCATCATGATCATACCGACATTAAGAAGATCTGTTCAGAATCTACATGGTATTGTACTACTAATAGGACAAATACCCGCCCGAAAAACATCTGAGAATCCTTAAGCAAGAATATCAGATGCATCGAATAATGCACGGAAGCCAGTAATATAGCAGTTTTTACTTCGATAAAGACCAAATATTTATATAGGGTAGGGAACCTTAGGAATTGTATGGTGATAACACTTATAGAACCTTTAAAATATTTAACAACAAAAATGTTCCAAAAATTAACCTTGAAATCGTAAAAAAGCAAAGTGACATATAAATTAAAGCAGAATATTATATAATACTTCATGATATATCACATCAAAAAGTTACAACACAAGCCGAGAGGATGAAACCGAGAGCATTGCCTTTGGTATTTCTCCTCACCTGACGATCCATCGACAAGCTTTATCCCGATAAAATTTGCTTTTTTATAATTACTCATACTGTTTCAGATCTGTTTTAAGCTTGTCGTTTTCTCACTATTTCAAAACAAAAACAATAACTTATTCCTGAACAGTTTATCCCTCTCTATTTTAAAAACTACATAATATTGCAACAAAATTCTGAGAAATCCAATTTTAAACTTCTCCTCTATTATTCATTGATTTTTTTCTCACCACTCATTTTCATTCATATACGCCTTAATTTCCAAGCATTTGCATTTGCTAGTTTCAATAATTGTCTCAGTAACATACGTATATTACGAAAGTTTTGAAATTTATGCAATTTCCATTAGAGAAGGATTTTTATTTTTAGTTGCTTTTTCACTAATATTTCAGTGAAACATTTTTTGTTGTATGCATAAAACGGTGATTTGTTGTACCCCCTGTGAAGAAGCTTGCTTGCAAATAGCAAGCAACAACAATGTCGTAAATTATGGATGCAAAGTTGCTGCAATATTGCAAATGAACGCAATAGCAACAATAAAAACAACAAGCAAGCAATCACCAAGCAATGTTGCAACCCACAACCGAGCATTTTTTGTGTGAAATTTTTCCATGTCTTTGCCATGCTGACACTTCGGGGAAATGCAAATTGTCAATAAATCATAAGAAATTGTGAACATTTTCAACGAAAAAAGAAGGAGTGGAAGACACGTTGAACTGATGAATGTTGATGTATGTAAATTTGTGGCTGGAAGGATGCTATGTAGGTTGGGTGGCTGGCTGCAAAAACTGAAGTGAAAAAGGTTAAGTTAAGTGACAGAATCAGCTTATACACGAGTATACTGTTAATTAAGGAGTAAGGCGTTAGTTGCCCTGACAGGTTTGAGACAATCGTCTATGCTTATTTTTGATGTGTGAATAAATTGTTTTCTGCAGAGAAGATGAGATAGTACCTGAAGACTTTAAGATTTTTTAAAATTGTAAAGTAATCCACTGTTGAGTATCTAAACTAGTAGCCAGATATAGAAAGATTCGAGAATGCATTGCAGAAGGCAAACTGAGGGGACAACCCTTTTCGGGATCCTTGGACTCTGTCTTTTACATACATAGTTCTAATTAGAGATTTCAATGAAAATAGTTTTACATATGACAACAGTAGGCAATGTTAATGCAAAACTACGCGGGAGAAACGCAGAAGATACTAAAATAATTCGCCTACAGTCAAAGTGGGCGAAATATTTTTCGAGTGTCCTTGTGATTAAGCCATTGACTGTTAATCTTGTTATTATCTCGAAATTTTGAGTTTTGGAAAATTCATTAACGGGGTCCAGAAAATTTTCAACTTTGAGAAATACGGAAAACTCGAAAAAAAATTTTCTAACCCATATGCCATAAGTTCGAGTATCATCGTTCTCCAGCTAATCACATTTGAATCTCTTTATTAAACCCGGAATTGCAGAGTTTTGACAATTTCAAGTCGGAATTCCGAAATTTTTCAATTACATTTTTTTTATAAAAAAAACGAAATTTTCTAACTATGCCACCTCCGGATCTCGAAAATTTACAAAATTAAGAAAACAAAGTACAAACCGGTGAGATGAAATGCATTTTAGTTAAAAATATTTTTCCAACAAATTTTCGGATTTCGAATCTAAGCGAAATCGGGATTACGAAATATTTCGAAAAAAAAAATGAAAATAGGTGCAAGACAGTGATAAGAGATGCTTAACTATTTTTGTCTAAACAATTTAAAAATTCCGGTATTTCGAATCCAATGCACAGTGGTTGCGCCCATAGGACAAAATTCAAAAATTTCATAACAACAAAAATTTGCGAAAAGTTACCAAATCGTCTCTAAAATGTCCAACTTTCTTCATTGCAAACCGGTTTTTACTGCAAATCTAACGGAACATTCTAAAAATAGAATGCAAAGCGTGATCAACTGTTCAATTTTGCAGCGAAACTACGCTAAGTTAGCTTTTTGTGATAACAAAATTGAATTTCAAAGTGGTCAAACGTTTGCTAGAGAGGTCCGAATTTAATTAATTGAATTTTTTAAAGCACATCAGACATTTTTTTTTTTAAATTTGCAGCAACAACGCACTTCCAATTGTTCTGGTAATTGTTCAGGTTAACGAATCAAGATTATTTTTAATGGCTTTTGAAGCTAAAGGTATTTATTTTAACTTGTGAAATTAATTAAGACTAACGTGATTTTTATTTTTTGTGAAATTATATCACCTATTTTTTGAACATTTTTTCTGCGTCTTCAATGTGTTTACATAAAGTTTTTGTTGTGTTCCCCCGCGATCTTAAGGTAATAAAAGTGTTAAACTTAGGTGTAGATGTAGAAGTAATCGTCAAAATAATAATGGCTTTTGAATTAACTATTTTTAAGTTCAAACTCATTATAATTGGACTAAAAAAGCTTGGAAAGAAGGATAAACCATCTTTATTTCAATCTATGTACGGTTTACTAGAGGATGCATTATAAGTTTTTGTTCTAATTATAATGGCTGTTGAATGGCAGTGAAAAAATGATCTGTATTAAATTGGTTGATAATTTGCTTTTTTCCTACAGGATTTATTTATATGATATTATCCTTACAGGTTGAATGTGGGGGTTGGATGGGGTAAACTATTACGACAAATCATGTTCAGCTTGTTTATCGCTTTTTTATATGTTTTTACAAAGCCTTACTGAAAGTTTTGACGCATCATTGCCATATAATGCCAATTACTGTTCAATTTTTTTAATATATATTTAAACTATTTTTCTAGATTTTTGGTGAAAATTTCAAAGCGATATCTCAACGGGAAGTATTTATGACCGCACCTTCATACAAGCGGAACCACAGTGCAATGTCGAGATCGCGGAAATTTTCAAAATAATATAATAGATGGAAACAAACACATTTTTTAGTTAAAAATATTTTTACGAAAAATTTCAGTAGTTCGTAATCAAGAATTTCGGGATCCCGAAACTTTTTAAACTTCATATGGATTTTTTTGTAATTTTATGGCGGTAAAATGGAAAATATGAATATGGATATAAAACTTTATTTTTTTATTTAAATATTTCTTCGAGTATGTTAAAACAAAAACACTAAATTTCATTTGTTCATAAAATTTCTGTTCGATTTCCAACTTATTACTAAAATACTCAAACAACCTTCAAAGAAATTTTTTTCTAAATTAGTAATTTTTTTTGTTTTAAAATCTAATTTCGTTTAAGCAGCTTCCATTCATACCAAGAAACTGTAAAACTAAATTGCACCAAATAAATTTGGACAACATGCGACAAGCGCAAGCTGACAACAGACACATTTTTATTGCAATTGCGCTTAGTTTTGGCACTCGCATGTGGTTGGTGTTGTTTTTGGTGAACACAACTGCTGTGCTGAAAATGCATTGCTGCTGGTTATTTTTATATAAAATGCATATAAAAAAGAGCGGCAAATGCAACAAAGCGTTGACAACACGCACGTAGCCACAAGAAATGCTTTACAGGTAGAGAGAGAGAGTGTGTGTGTGTGTCCGCTCACTTAAATTTATCTACTGCAGCCATTTAATGGGACACCACTGCACGACGCGCAGCAGCCACGACAGCCGCAACTATTTTTAACGCAAACTAAAATACCAAATGATGCGACAATTTGATGTGGCACGCAATATTACAACAACACACACACACATACACATAAAGCTTTATATATGCATCTATGTATATATGTACATGTGCTTGTGAGCTTTCGCTGTGCTAATGATAAACAGACAAATAAAAGTCGCCGAAACATTTTGAATATGCAGCCAATTTATGCAGTTTGACATGTGGGTGGACACTTCGATGCACAAACACCCACACAAACATACACATATACATACAAACAAGCTTGCTTTAATATGAGTTGACGGTGTGTCGTGTCGTATGAGTGACTTTTAAGAACAAATAGTCACACATAAGCGTGTTTTGCACGTCACAGCGCCAACATTGTAAGGGGGCCAACGAGTGTCAAGCAAAGCACAGCACAGCAAAGCGTGTAAACAAAGCAAATAAACAAACGAGCTGCTAAACAAATAGCATTTTGAGTGTGAGAAGCGAGCGCATTTACGCGTAGAAAGTGACACAATTCACAATTTTGGTTGTGTTGTTGTTGTTTTTCGTTTTGTTGCTGCATTTATTTGGTGCATTTTTTCATTCGCATGACAATTTTTTCAACTCTAAACAAATATTTATGGCTGTTGTGTGCGAAAATGACGTGCGTAGAATTGTTTATGCGTTGGATGGCAGAAGAATTTATTTATGAGAGCAAAAACGCAATTTGTTCTTTATTTCTTTTAATTAGTGATCCGCGTTGACTTCAAAGATAATTAAATCATAATATTAATCAATAATTAAATTATAAACAAAAATATACAATATATTAGGTCTACAACTTTGCTTCCGCCGTTTTCCATCAGATGTCTCGAGAGTCAAGCATTGGTCGATTAAATCCATTTTTTTTTATATCGATCCTGGACATTTGTGTCAACATTAACCCAACAAAATATTTGTAGAGTTCTGTTTGCATCCCAAACTTATTCTCAACCGAAAATGTCACTTTTTGAGCCGAATTCTCGACATTTGCGGGAAATTTTGTTTTTCTTCCAAGATAAGTGCGGCTGAGGCTCAATAAATGCTTTCGGATACGTACGGTGAGGCTGTCCTAAGTGAAAAAAGCCTTAAATAATTTAATGTTTAGCTCATACATATTTGTTGTTAAATTAGTTTTAAAATGGAATTTATTTATTCTTCTTGTTCAAAAAAGTAAAATTTTGAATCTACCAACCAATTTTATGGGAATAAAAGTTTCAAAAGGTGGCAATGCTATTGAAATCTTTCATAAATTTAATTATTTCGGCGCCAATTGTAAAATTGTAATTCTACATTATTTTAAATTAAAATAAAAGTAAATGACAACATAATATAAAAATTACCAATTCACTTCCTCTTTAATCACTTTGTTTTGATACCGACATTGTAAGAATTTGCGAATTTTATTCGATTTTTGGTATGGAAGTTTTTAAATAGGTGGCAACTCTCATTTCAAAAACTATCCTAACATTCCACATTCTACTCTAAGGGCATATTGTTAAATTTTAGTTATTTAATAAATTTAATTGAACAAAAAATGTTAAACAGGTGGCAATACCTTAATAATGTTTTCGACCTTAGGCCTTCGTAATATCTTTAGTTAGATTAAGATTGGAATTGTAATACATTTTTTTTTATTTAAAGATTCTACAATTTTTAGTATCTCCAAATATTACACCGAGCAGCTCCAAAAATTATTCAAATACGGTTTGGTCTCTCATTGATGGCGCTCAATATACCATACCATTTTTACCCAACGGGATCCATGGTACAGTTGAATCAATTTGCTAATATTCTTTTTTTTTAAACTATCGCTCTAACTTTCTAATTATAAAACACGAGCTGGCCAAACTCATTTCCCAGTGTTAGCTACATTTCGAATACTCGACATAGCTTACTTAAAGAGGTGGGTGGGTTTCAAAATTTCCAAAATTGGTATAACAAGATTGTTGTCTTATTAAATAGTGCAATAAGTTTAAAATATTATCCAAAATTGTAAAATTATTCCGAGTACTATTCTAAGAGATATACCCTTGGAAAGTTCCGCCCATCAGGCCACTTCAGTTTAAATGTAAAACTTTCAACGAGTTTATCTCTAAAGTAAATTTTATGGGTCGGTGGACACGATTTCTCGAAAAGTCATGAATTGATGTTGATCAAATTTTGGATTATCTAGTTAGTGAACGATTTTTTTTTAATTTTTTTTAATTGCAACTGTTTTTTGAGCCTTTTTGTTAAAATTCTGTGAAAAATTCAAATTTTAATATTTTATTTTTTCCTCCGTTCATTAGTTAGATTTAACCATGTATTATTGAAACATTTTTCGTTTATTGATTTTGTATGAATCAATAATTAGTTATGTTGTCCACTGATTTTTTTTAACAGGTCATGGGCTGAGTTGACGGAATATGTAAATAAAAATGTAAAAATATCCTTGTTTTACAACCTCTGAAACCCATCTAACCCCTTAATTCTATATCTCTAACATATATATAGAACCCAGGACCATTCTTACGCTCTTCAATGAGGTTTATAGCTGTCTTGAGTGGCACTTGGCACGAATATCATACAAGTATCCTAAAGAACCAATTGTTTCAAGGGACTATTTTCCATGATGATATTCAAATATGATTTTCTAGTCAACTAGAACTATCTATACTACTATTATAAAGAGGAAAGATTTGTATGTACATTTTTAATAAATTAACACGAAAACTATGTACTATGCCGATTTCAAAAATTCACCATTGGGAGGCTACATTCACCCCGAGTAACATAGGCTATATTTTTTACAAGAATCTCAACTTTCTGGAAATAGTTCCCAGGTGAGGGTATCAAAAAGACTCCGTGATGGAGAATCTTAATCTGAAACTGAAAATCGTCTTGCAAGTCATTCTCTTCGCATCGCAAACGAGTGCTAGACAGTCGAATAACGAGTTCTCGCAGCTGCTTGCAGAACAAAATTTCAAAACGTCCCAAGTACGCGCTTGAGAGTCGAGTATAGAGCGTGTGCAACGGCTTAAAGAACAAAATATTATAATTAACAACGCCTTCATAATCAGAGATAAAGACAACGGACACCAAAGACTAGAGGTCGTAATAAGTTTTAGCTCATTGCTCATTTTACTTTTTTAAAATGAACCCACGCAAGTACATACATATGTATGGGAGAAAGTGTATGTGTGTGTAAAAACTTATATCTTTCGAAATATTTGTTTAAACCCGTGCGAAGCCGGAGCGGTCTGCTAGTTTCTTGATATAAAGACGTGCCATATAGTTTTGGAAAGAAAAATTTTATAGGACCCTAAATTAATCAATAAATTAATGTTAAACTAGAAAAGCAGGAATGAAAAATTTGATTGAATTCAACGTCGAATATCGTCAAATGAAAAGAATTCTTCATCAATCGATATACAAACATTGTTGGTTAATATGGAATTGTACAGCATAAATAGGTTAAAATTTTGCCTTCGTACAAATCATGCAAAACTATATGCTGCATATATTATATGTAGTATTTACGAGTATATTTATATATATATATAGTATATATATATATGTAGTATATGGCTTCATTAAGAACGTCAGTGAGTAAATAGGCATCCCATAAAAAGCAAAAATCATTTCCAGATTTTTTAGAAGCCTCGATTGACCCTGCATTTATATATATTTTTTTTTTCATTGACTAAAACAATAAATATTTGATTATTGACTTTCACACCTTACTTCACTTCAAAAATTACCGTCCACTAACACTAAAAACACAAAAATTTTATTTAATTCACAAACACATAAAAAAATACATTTCATTGAACATTCAGATTAAATATTAGCACGTACACGATTCTATTAAGTGCAAACAAACACGATTGATGCCGAAACAAACGTGTAACGCGGCTTTAAAGGACATGTAGAACGTGAGCGGCGCTGAACAGAAAGCACATATTTGCATAAAGGCTACGCATCGAGTATATTATGTATATACTACAAACATATGTAAATGTTGCATATGTGTGTGTGTGTGTAAAATGAAACTTTTGGTAGTTCGCACTTTATTGCTTAATTTGAGCGCTTGTAATCACCAATCACGCTCGTCAGAACGCCAAACGAGCAGCGAGAATATTTCGCAATTCGCACAAAATCCACCTCCACACCATTTAAATTTTCCTCCACACACACACACTCTCCCACTTTACATACGTAAAATTTTCATATAACGAATTTATGCTTGTAATGTTACTTTGTTTGTTTTGTTGTTGTTGCTTTTGTACAAATTTACATTGTTCTTGTAGTTGTTGCCGCCATTTTAATGGGCCAAACTGCCTAAATACCAAAAGTTCATGTTTATTTGCAATTATAAAAGTCGCTGAATTGGCGGCTAATGTTTGCACTTACACTCACGCGCAAACAAACGTACACACGCAAAAGCAAAAAAAAACAACAACTTGTTTATTTGCACACATACATGAATAATATACTGGCAATGCGCAAAAGAAATGTTGTAACTACAAATATTTATTCGAATACCTGCGTTGTACTCTTATTCATATGTGTGCGTACTTTTTCACAACACTGTGATTGTGTATGTACATATGCGCATGTGGTGGTGTTTGTGTGTGCAATATCAGTGATTGTGATCGTGCTTTTGTTTGCTTTGCTGATTTAATTTAATTGTATATTTGCATTGTGTGTGCAAACGTCGAATTTGGCGCAAAACTATGTGGGAGCGCAGTCATACATATGTATGTATACGTAGTAAATATATAAGTACAGTATTGAGCAAAATATAAATAACGAACGAATATAAATATATTTTAGAATAAAATAATTGAATAAAAATCATTATTAATGCGTAAAAATTTTTAGAAAACTCACCGTTTAATATATATACGAAAAGTGTTGCCACCTGTTTAAAAAAAATAAACAATAAAATTGATAAAATAAGCAAATAGTTTGAATTGGCGTATTAACGTAAAGATATTAATCAATAGTATAAAATATTTTCGTAAAAGGTTGCCACCTGTTAAAAAAAATTAAAAATTTATTCCATTCAAATTCTTAAAATAAACACAAAAATAACAAGCTAAACAAATTTAAAAATTTTTGAAAGAGATAATGTTAAAAGGTGTTGCCATCGGTTGAAATTTTTAAATTGAAAAATTTAAATTATAATATCGGCTGATTACATTAAAGCTTTAATATATAATTACTGCAAAAAATTTATATTTTTGTTGCTATTATTTTAATGTGCTGTTATATTTCATTCACATTAGTGTAATCATTAAAATTACGATAAATGGTGAAAACAAGCAATAAAATTCGGAAATTATTATCATTTAGGCATTGATTTGTGGTAAAATTTTCAATTTTGGATAATATTATTTTCAGTGTTGTAATTAATATAAATTATACCAGAATTGGCTATAAAATTAAATACTGTGCTTACTAGAAATATAAAAGTTGATATTGTCTGTAATAAATTTAAATCGATTCTATGGCATTTTGAACGTTGTTAGGTACCTTGATATATATCTGAACGAAATGAATTTTCATAATTTGTATATTAAATATTTGACATAGATCATCGGACTGTCTTAATTATAATATTTTATTACCAATTTAAGATTAGATATAGTTCAAAGAAGCTTTAATTACACTCATTCTTAAGATCTTCTTAAGTTTAAGATGTACGATGTCTAAATGTTTTGAAAACTAAAGTGGTATTTGATACTAAAGTGGTATGGTATTGTACCAATCCCCAGAAAATTTAAAACTTAACAATGAACCCAAAAAAAAAAACAAAAAAATATCATACATTTTTAAATAAAATATTAATACAGTTGAACTTCAATAACTCGAACTCTTGAAATGGCAATAGAAGTCAAATTTCTTACAAATTAACTTCCGTAACTCGGAAGTCTCTCTAACTCGAACTTTTTTTATGGCTTATAGTGACTTCGAGAGAAGTTGAACTGTATTCCACTGGATATTCTCTGTGCGTGTGAGCAATAGTATAACTCACTGGGAGATTAATGAAAAGAGACTTTGGTATACCTTGATCTCTAAGGTACTCTACAAGTTTCTATAACTAAAATCTTAAACTGATTTCATATTCGAAGATGGGCCAATCGCATTGCAGGGGGAGGATACTTTATATCTAAAGGTTGATCTTCGAAATTATTTTTGTTATCATAGTCTTTGTCCGTAAAGAGTAGGTCACCTGTAAAAATAGACCTAATAAATCTCTCATCTCCTTTCCCTCAAGGAGAGAAGCCAACGTCATCAAAAGCGCATAATCCTTCGAAAATAATTACTGATAACCTTAAGCGGAAAACAACTCAGGATCCGCCTCCTATTAACTCTGCTACTTGATGCATCACTTTGGCCATCCGGTGCTTTCGTGCGCGAATTCGAGCATAAGCAACAAAAGCCAACTGTAATTGCTCAAATTCCAAAAAAAGCCGCGCAATAATCAAAAAACTGATTATTAATAATTCATTACAAATTTATTATCAAAATGTTAGGGGTCTAAATACAAAATTAAAAGAATTGTATTTGAACAGCATGAATTGTAATTTTAAAGTCATCGCTTTTACTGAAACCTGGCTTAAACCTCATATTTTTGATAACGAAATATGAAATAGTGAATTTCAATTCTTCAGATTCGATCGACTGAAAAGAGTCGGGGGGGTGTACTATTCGCTGTCCACTGTTCAATTCCGTCTGAAGAAGTTGAAATCCCTCATGCGGACATAATTGAATTTAAATGCATACGAATTTGCATTAATAGAACAGATAAGTCATCTGTATATATGCAGCATGCTTCTTTAATAAAAAATGTTTTTTCATTTGCTAATGATACTTGATTCCATGATTGTTCTGGGCGATTTTAATCTACCGTATGTAGATTGATGATTACATTATACCAGTTTGCACTCGTTTAAACTTTAATGAGTTTTTGGAAGAAATGTTTGATTTGGGTCTTAACCAAATTAGTTTGATTCCTAACAAATTCGGTAAATTCTTAGATTTGGTCTATGTTGATAATACTTCAATATTTTCTGTTATCCGATCTGATCCTTTAGTTTTGCCTGAGGACTTTTATCATCCTGCTTTGGAAATTAATATCGAAATCAAATCCGATCTTGTTTACAATAAACCTATTGTTTTAGTTTCAACTTTGCGAAAGCTAACTTTAAAAAGATTAATCTGGAACTCTCTAAATTGACTTGGTCCGATAATAATGTTGATATTGAATTTAATGTTTCACATTTTAATAAAACTATTTTTAATTTATTTGAAAGATTTGTTCCGAAATGTTTTGTTACCCAAAGTAAAAACTCAAATTTGTGGTATTCGAAAGAGCTATGTAGACTAAAAAATAGAAAAGCTCGTGCTTTTAAAATTTATAAAAAAAACTGGAATGCTTGGTGACTATTTAAAATATTCTAAGTTACGCCGAGAGTTTGCGGTAGTTAACAAAAAATGTTATAAAAACTACATAAATAAAATTAAAAATAATATTATTCGCAATCCAAAATCTTTTTATGGTTTCGTTAACTCCAAACGCAGGATTTCCAATTTTCCGTCCGCGATGAAATATAATTCAACCGTGTCATGTGACAATTATACTATTTCTAATATGTTTGCTGAATTCTTTAAGTCTAATTATTGTTCTAACTCCCCTACGAATGTGCCATATCAACATGTGTCATGTCCGAGTACCGTTATTAATGCACCAATCATTTCTGAATTAGATGTCTTAAACCATCTAGATACATTAAAAAGTTCGTTTAAATATGGCCCCGATATGATTCCCTCGTGCTTCCTTAAAAATTGTGCAAAATATATTTTTCTACCTTTAACACAGCTTTTCAACTCATCTCTTAAACAAGTTATTTTTCCGTCATTGTGGAAAAACTCTTTAATAATACCTTTGCATAAAAGCGGTGTTAGATCATTCGTTGAGAACTATAGGGGGATAGCAAAAATGTCAGCTATACCCAAACTTTTTGAAGCTATTATCACTGACCAAATTACATTCTCGATTTCTCCATTGATTTCATTTTCTCAGCATGGATTCTGTAAAGGGAAATCTACAGCAACAAACTTGCTTGAATTCGTCATGCCATGTGTTAATGGGTTTTAGAGACAATAAGAATACCGATGTTATTTATATAGACTTTAGTAAAGCATTCGATAAGGATATAGATAGTTTAGATTTTTTAATATAAAATTAAAAACAGGCATGGCTATTTCTATATAAGACTATTAAGAAACTCGCCAGCTTATTTAGTTTAACAATAGATAATTCAATATTCCTAAGTACATACAAATAGCTCACTGTCTACTCTATCATGATCCGAAACTAATGAGATCCAATTGTGTTTATACCTCTTCGGCCTCTATTTCTTGCCAGACACGATCGGATAGATCTCTAATAATATCTCATAAATCTCATATTTTGTGCTCCTCATAGACTCATATGAATCAAATTTAAAATATTTTTTTGTATTTTCCAACCAGGCCATTATTGTATTGTATTTATTATTTAAATTAAATTATAATTGTTTCAATTAAGCTTTAATCGAAAAAAATACAGTATTTAATTTATAAACCAAAAATTACAAAAACTTCAATAAATGCTTAATTACTTTAATTGCATTAAATATTTCAAATGGAATTCAATTTCCGAAATCAAACGCTGGCATTAAACACAAATCACAATCAAATCAATCAACCGAACAATGCTCAAGCATTCATTTACCGAATGCGTAATTATGTAATGCAAACGTATGTATGTACGTGAGTGATTGAATGAAGTTTTCCGCACGGTGAACTAAAAGCTTCGTAACTTTGCGACAACAATAACAATCATGCTGCTGTGACATTGCTAATTGCATTCCACTTGTGACATTATGTCCTTGTGGGCGACGAACAAATCGATTTCATTAAAGTGAAAATTTAAAATGAACACACAGATAGACATACTTATATCTATAGCTATATGTATATATATTAGATCGTCTACGGTCAGCTTAGCGGCAGCTTCTCATACATCATTCGGGGTAAATACTTGTGAACAAGTTCAAAATTCGAAATGCATTCGAAGTAGTATTTTTAGGCTGTGAGAGTATTCAATTAAATTCGAATTGACTTGTAGACAAAAGGAATTTCGGCTAATTAAATGATTTCACAAATGGCATTCGAATTAATGCATTTTTTCTTGACAAATTCATTTTTTTTTATGTGTTTGGGATGAAAAAAATACTTTCACAACACAAAGCACTGCGACATTTTTATTTGGTACCGTTATTTTACGAGTTTTCCTAAATTTTGTTGTTTTTTCGGTTTTTGCTGTTCAGCCGAGTTCAGCCGGTCAGTGTTGAATATTTTATAGACTTTTAAAAGCCTAGCAAATTTCTAGTGCTCTTTATGGCCTTTTCGGTGCTGCTGCTGCTGTGTCGGCCTTTGGAAAAACAACAGCAGCCACAGTCCTCAGCAAACAGCAAGAGTAAACCCACACAAACAAACAAACATATTTAACGAGCTGTAAGCAGAAAAGGTCAAGTGACAGTAAAAAGTACTTACGTTGGTGGCACTCGTATGGACTACTGCTTGTAGGCGAAAATTAAGTTGGAAAAGTTACAAATACGATTAAATTTCAGAGTTTGCCCGAGAAAATGGATTAAACTTTTGTCAAAATGTTGAACTTGATCGTTTTGCGGCAGATATATGTATGTGTATATGGAAAGTAAGTGAGTATTAATTTTTATACCCTGAACAGGGTATATTAAGTTTGTCACGAAGTTTGTAACACCCAGAAGAAAGCGTCGGAGGCCCTATAAAATATATATATAAATGATCAGTATGTTGAACTGAGTCGATTTAGCCATGCCCGTCTGTCTGTATATATACGACTAGTCCTTCAGTTTTTGAGATATTGTTTTGAAATTATGCAGATGTTATTTTCTCTTCAAGAAGCTGCTCGTTTATCGGAACTGCCGATATCGGACCACTATATCATATAGCTGCCATACAAACTGAACGATCGGAATCAAGGGCTTGTATGGAAAACTTCCGCATTTTACTACATATCTTCACGAATTTTGATGTGAGTTATTGTTCATAGAAATAATTTAATCTCCGAAAAAATTGTTCAGATCGGTTCACTATAGCATATAGCTGCCATACAAACTGAACGATCGGAATCAAGGGCTTGTATGGAAAATTTTCGCATTTGACGTGGTATCTTCACGAAATTTGACATGGATTACTGCTTAAGGTAATAATGTAATCTCCGAAGAAATTGTTCAGATCGGTTAACTATATAACCTTAATGTTTCTAGCAAACAACCCGGCTAAAAAGAATTAGTAAAATGTTTTCTTTTTTGTTAACTTACTTCTTTACGTCTTTAGATTTGCTTAAACACATAGTTACTAAAAGAAATGCACCTGTGAAGGGTATATTAGCTTCGGTACAGCTGAAGTTAACGTTGTTTCTTGTTTTTATTGTGTTTAATTTTGAAGATTTATTTAAAGATAAAAATATAGAATATTGACCTAACCTCAAATTTACATATTTACTTAAAGATATAATAATAATATATATGTATAAAGATAAATTACTTTATACTTGTGGATTACCTATAGACTTCGAAACCACTTAAATCATATCTTTCAAGATATTACCTCGAAGAAAAGAAAGTTTTGAACTCCCTAACCTCAATTTATTTCATGATATAAGACTAAATGTGATTCTCGACGAAATAAAATTAATATTTTTGAATAATACCAAGACAAAAGCGCAGTATAGCTGTCAATAGTTAAATATTTGGAAAATGGTGGTCATGTTTTGAAATAGAGTTGCCACATTTCAAAAAATAAAATATTTTTATCAATTGCACAATGTATAATATAACATAAGGTGGTTAAAATTCATTCAAAATGTGTAATTTATAATATAAAAATATATTTTAGTACAGAGTTGCCGTTTGTCAAAAAATAATATCTAAAATAATAATTAAAAATATCTAAAAACCAAAGCCGTTAAAATGGATATATCTAATACTTAATTGTTATATATGAAATGTTTGCATATTAGTCGAAATAGTTAACCGAATACCCATCTTGTAGCTTCGGGATCCCATAATATTGCTTAAAATTCAGATTAAAAAAATAAGGGGGATTTTTCGTTTTTAAAAAAAAAATATTTATTCATACGTCTACATTAATGTTGTCAAAATAGTCTCCAATCAATATTATGTACTACAGCCAGCGCTTCATCCAATCGTCGAAACACTGCTCAAACACAATTTTTGGGATATACTTTACCTCTTCCAGCAATTCATCTATGTTTTTTAAAGTTCATCTAGCGTTTTTAAAAATTGGAAACAGTCTGAGCTTTTAACAAACGAAAATCGCCAAGCCCATAAAGATACATTATTCCCGTTATTTTTTGAACACACTTCGTATATACTCTAAAGTTAACCTGACTAAGAATTTCGTATGTACACCATAATAGTTCTATGTGCACAATTTAGACTGTTATTACGTAATCTTGATACAAAATTATTACAGTCTAAATCGATTTTATATTTTTTTCCCTCAGGCATCAGACATGATCTATAGTAGAATAAACTGAAAGAAACCACTTTTCGATTTATAGAACTTATCTATGGACCTCAGTCTGAACCGATTTCGATCAGTTTTACATAAGTTATTTTTTGACTGATCTCTAGAATACCACCCAAGACACACTTCGATAACGGTAAAACATGGAGGGTTAAAAATATTAGTTTGGGCTTATATTTTATTTTTATTTTGCTGGGCCTATATATCGTATCTACACTGTCATGGATCAAAATGTCTACGTTGCTACTTTGAATAACACAATGTTTCCTTATACTTATTACGAAATGCCTCTGAAATGGGTCTTCCGGTAAGATAATGAACCGACCCGAAACATACTAGTCGGCTTTCCAAGGAGTGGTTTCGTATCAAAGAGATTAAGGTCATGCCTTGGCCTGCGCAATGGTCCGACCTCGATTCCATAGATAGCCTATGGGCCTAGTCAGTTCTATGCCGCGTCCCTGTAATGCAGTTATATAGTAGGGGCTTTTCGACCAAATGCTGAATCCCATTTCTTTGTACTTATACAGAATTTTTAGATTTGCCTATGTTTCAGACACTTATTTAAACCAGATGTGAAATACTACTATTTTTTGAACAATGAATTTTCGATCTATTTCATTTTTATTATCATTATTGAAAAATTTTGGGGTTTATATTAATAAAAGCCATATAATATGTAAAATTAATGTTTTCATTATGTTCGTTTTTAATTTCAACACAGAAGAAAATTAATAAACTTATTAGAAGAAATTGAAATATTGACTTCTTAGCACTATTATTATTTTGAAGACAGCTGTATATGTAATACTAAGTTTACATAAATTTGGTGGAAAACTTTAAGGGATCTCTAAGAAATTGGAATTTAAATTACTGAATTCATAAATTTGAGATTTGAAGTATTATTATATAAAAAGAAAGCAACTTATTTCTTTGAATAATTAATAATTTTCATTTATTAATATTGTGAACATACTTGGTTTATACAAAGTTTGAAGGTTCTGCTAACTTTCCTTTCTCTATTATTTAAGACTAAAAATAGTTCTGGAACTTGAAAAACTTGAAAAATATCAAAACTTAAAGACATATATATTCACAAAGTTTTTAAAGTCTATCATATATTTTAATTGAAATATTTTTAAACTTAACACCTTTTCTTTAATATCAACCACTTTTCCTACAAAAAATATAAAAACGCAGAATTCCACAATAAACCACGCGAGCATTGTATGTGTGCCATTGTAATTCTTGCTTCGACATCATTAGTTGTTAACAACAATAAATGTGTTAACGACAGCAGACGTACAACAATCATTTACATACATTAAACAGCATAATAGTTATGTATGTATGTACATACGTGTAAACGACACGAATGCAATAATATTCATGATAAGGCAAAATTTATGACCAACATTTACATTAACTCGCAGGAGTACAACAACTTGCGTGTATGTGCGAATATAATGGTTAGTGCGACTTTAATGAAACTTTTATGCTACAGTTGCGTGTAAAAGTGTGTGGCCTACTAATAAAGTGCGATTTTCGCTTAGAAACTTAAAGAGGTTAATTCAATTTAATAACATTTATATAAAAGCTTTTGAAATCTGTTCTTAAAGTTCAAAAAGCTTGAATAAGTAATTCATGGAACCTCATCGTCAAAATCTATCAAAGGCATAGATACATTTTAAATGAAGTATTAACCGCTCATAACCTGCGCTAATCAGCCTAAAGTGGTTGGCAAATCTTCAAAGAGAATATAGATTGTAAATATTAAAAGCGCTGCAGGCACATTCTTGTTTTTGATAAGCGTTAAAGGAAAGTCTACCAAGCTATTTCGAGTCTGTAGACCCAGCTCCTCAACACATATAATGTTATCCAGACCTACACATTCACACATAAATTACCAACGCAAAAGTCAAAGACGAAGAAAATGCAAAGATTATGTGTCTAATGTAGTGGAAAAGAATTGCGAACACAACAAAAACATTACATTTATCTGCATATATTTATATCAAAGCAACGTAGAAGCTCACTTAGCGAGTGTGAAACCATTGAATTAATTTAATATTTTCAAGTCACAAGCAGCGAACGCAGTAATAAATACATGAAACGTTATAAAGTCGAGCGAAATGAATATTAAAAGCGACAGCGACCGATAAACTTGAGTGGCTGACGCTGATTTTGTAAGCTAGTTAATTAATGAATTTAAATATGTACGCGGGTGTAAAAATACACTGGCATTGGCTTTGCGCACGCCATGACAATGAACTGCGCTAAATGAGCTGGCTATTAAAGCGACGCGGCGTATTTACCAAAGCATTTTTGCGATGCCATCGAGGGCGCGCTTTTAATAACCACGGTGACGTAGCAGCCGCCATAAAATATGGCAACATACGGAATATGTATGAGCTTTGGAGAATATAATATTGGATGGAGACTCCACTTAAATATTTTTGCGAATAAATAGTTATAATAAATTTTTAAACTAAAAGCTGTTATAGTAACTTATACACTGAGTAACGCAGATATTAAACTAAATTTTCTCAAATGAAATGATTATGTGTACAATATGCTTTTGGTGTCGCTGAATCCGAATACGAGGACTATTTAACACAATCAAAATTCAGCGGAATCACTTGAATCTCGTTAGTCAGGAGTTCCATTTTGAATTTTGAAAAACCGACACCGCATTCGTAATCCGTGATCCCGAAAATCCCCGAGTAGCGAGTTTCAATCGAAACTGATGAATTTTAAAAATCGCTGTCCGCCATATTGGTATTCTGCAGTTATGTAAAAACCCTGATCTGGTGGGATTAAATGGACCTCGGATTCGGATTCAGCAACCCCAAAAACATATAGCACACATAGTGACCCCCAGGTCATAACAAAGAAATTTTTTTTTATGTGGCTGTGTAACAGTTGAGGGAACAGGAACTTAGGATAGAATCTCATATATTGTTTCAAAGAAGTCAAATTAACCTAAGTTTTTAACGGAAAAAGGGTTATTGTTGCATTGAGTGAGTCATTAGATTTTAACCGATGAACTACCGACCTTTGGAAAATATTACCCAAAAGACCAAAATATTGAAAGATTTAACGAAAATTCTAATAATTTTCTGAATTACTAAATATCCATAGATTCTTCATAGAAACATATATGAGTCTGTAGGAGTAATACTAGAGAAAAATATCTCTTGGGAGTTAATGGAAGTTTAAAAACTTAATAATAAAGGTTTTATAAAGATCTTAGCAATTTTGCACCTAATATAACCTAACATAACTTAAAATAACGTAATATAAAGTCACATAAGGCATAATATCGGGTGATCTAAGTAGTGGTAGGTTATTTTTGATCAGTATTGCGTCATCATGGAAAGACTTACCACTACTACTGAAGACTTTATTACGAAAATTCACGTTCTGTAAAGAATGAGTTTCGCGCGCGTCGCTTAGTTTATGGTCAATATAATCGTCCTACTGACCGTACTATTCGCAACACCATCTTGAGACACAGCATCAATTATTGGATTATATTCGACCGAATAGACCACGTCCAGCCCGCAGTGAAGCAAATACATATAGCAGCCGTAGCTGAGAGTGTGCACGAAGACCGTGGAGTCACGATTCGGTGCCGTTCGCAACAACTCGGACTGACGTATGGAACTAATTGGCGCATTTTACGACCAGATCTAAAATTGAAAGTGTACAAAATTCAATTTCCTCGATCGAGGATTTATTGAGAGAACACTTCGGTGAGCAGATAACATATTTTGGAACAGTCGATTATCGAAAATTGAATTGGACGGATGGACCATCTGAGACGTAGCCGCGGCTAACATTTGAAAGATATATTCTTTAAAAGATAAATTCCAAAAAATGTTCATTCTAATAATAATAAACATTCTGTGTTTTTTCTTTAAAAAAGTAAGGAATCTCGAAATGGATCACGCTTTATAATCAAATTATACAGCAGACATCCTCTCCAATTAAGGGAGGGGGCTGGGTTTTCACTTTCGAGAAATCGATTTTTTTTGTTTTATCTCATTGTTTAACATTTCAAGAATATGTCCTCAAAATTTTAATCCGATCTAAGCAATATCCTTGAAGTTATTATTTAATTAGTCTCGGGGCATTTAACGCTCTAACTCTAACAGCTACGGCTTTAAACGCGTTTTTCTCAAAACTACCTTTTTGAAGTCCGTGTTCACTGCCATTTGAAAACTGTTCGACCGATTCATTTCAAACTTGGTACACATTTTCTTCACATAAAATACCTCCCGTAGGGGTTTAGTAAATATTTTTTTTTTAACATTAAGGGTGTTTCCCACCCTAAAAATGGCGGAAATTTTAGTCGAAAATAACGGTTCACACTTTAGATGGCCGCCAAAAATTTTTATTTAAATTTTTAAATGAAAAAAATAATAATCAGAGAACGTTGGGGGGAAGATTTGTTTAAAATTTAACTAAATTTTTATGGTTTTTCATTTTCGGATAATTACCGGCCGAGTTACAGTGTACACCGCAAATTGTTTTTTTTTTAAGACGTCCTAGGGGGAGTTCTGTCACGGGCTAATTAATATCGTTTAATATTTTTGCATGAAAAATTTACAGAACATAGTCAAAACTATGCTCAATAATGTATAGAAGGTTTAAATAAAATTGCTTAATCGATATTTGAGATAAAAAAAACACAAAAAAAGTTTTTTTTTTGCGTTGAAATCCAGACCCCTCCCTTAAGCAAGAAAAAATTTTCTACCAGAACTTATTTAATTTAAAAAGTAACTATACAAGTTTTGTTATATTGCTATTTAGGAACCCTGTACTCAGCATTTAAACATATTACACACTAACAAGCATTGAAAGACATTGGAAACTGCTGCAGCACAACAGAATCATTTAAATTAATGTCACTATCAATTAAATGTTACTTATACGCACCCGCACACAATGCTCTGTCGCATACAGCACGCATATAATACATACTTATGTATATGTATATTAATACATGAGTGTATATACATTTCAATACAAACGAAGCACATAATTACCACTGTAAGTTGACGCACAAGGTTGGTTAGCTTTTCATTAGGCGATTATGCTAATCTCACCACTAATTATGGGTCTGAAAAAGTTACTGCAACGGCGGCAGCAAATTAATTTAAATGCCACAAACGGACACGAACAACAACAAAAATGCCAACAAAAACACATACATAAATGTTGGTAGGAGTTGCAGTGCAAAAAATAAGTAGGAGAAAATGGCTTGTTGTTGTTGTGCTGCCAAATTGACCAACAACGAATGATACAAATGGTGATAATAATGTTGAAAGCTGGTGCCAAAAGTAGTTTAACTACAAAAAAAAACATACATACACACATCCAACTGTAATATTGTGGCAAGGAAGCACTGAAAATGAAATGAAATTTGCGAAGCAAGAAAAAAACAAGAAAAAACATGTTCTTCCACTTCCACAACAGCTGTACTCTCTCGTTCGCTCGACGCAGGTGAGCTGTTATGCGCTGGCATACCAGAAGACTACATGTTATGTAACAACAAATATTTAATTTAATTTCGCCTGCAAAGAGGAGGTGAAAAATGTGTGGCAATAAATAAGGCAGGATCTACTTGTGTGTAAACGGCAAATCCTGTGGTCAGCTACATTAATGACTGTAAGCGAACACAACTAAGTCGACGTGCTAGGGAGCCTGAAGCATAGAAAATGCAACAACAACTAACTAAATGGAGAGAAGCCTCAAAATAGAGAAGGCAGCTAGCAAACTAGATGGTTAAAGTAAGCTATAATGAAAGTAGTAATGAAAGGAAAGAAGAAAAAGAAACAAAAACAAAAAAAATACATTAACAACAAGAGTAGAAGGGAAAACCTCACAAGCAATAAAAGTAAGCTGAGTGCAGAAATTCCAGTAAGTATAGTAAATATGTATATTTACTCACAAGCAGCAGCAGCGGAGTGAATTGGGTTAAAGCAGAGAAGCTGAGAAGGGGCTGCTGAACGCTTTTTGCGCAAATTGCAGCCGAAAGGAAGTCAATGATTGCTGCTGCTGCCTTTACGACAAATTGAAAATGTAGACATAACCACATACGTACATACATTCGAACACATATGTAAATAAATAAATATCAACATATCCGCACAGGTGTGCGCATTATTTACCTGGTACACATTACATTACCGTGGATTACAGTTTATTCCGTGCGAGTATTTATTTGTTATTGGTTTTCTTCATTTGCTTTTGCACTTTTATTGCGCTTTATCGCTGAGCTACGAGATTTGTGTCAACGTAAAAACCGGGATTTCTGCCTACAAGAGAAAATTGGGGGAAGGTTGATCTTCAAAGTTGGCCAAAATTGCAGGTCGAAGACGAAGCAATTTTAATGAAAGGACATGAAGGAAAGCCTATCAGGCTTAGAATGTATAAAAGATAGCCAATAAGCCATGGCCAATAGCTTTTTGTGGACTTGGATTTTGTTTGTGGTGTCAGTTTACTTCGAAATTGGTTACTAGGAAACGTAGAAGATACAGTATTGTAGCTTATTACTTAAGGTCGATACCAGAATTTTTGCTAAACCATTGACTGGAAGTAACAAAACAGTAACATTATTTTGGGCCAGTAAAAGCCGGAAAGCTGAATGTTGCTTGCTAATTTATATCATATTAGATCATAACGTGTCGTAACATAACATAACACATGAAAGTAGAATATTTCTTCATTATTAAAGGCTTCATTATATACTCTATCTCTAATATATTTCGGCAGAATTTAGTTTTATAAGGTTATAAGCTAATTTCACCAAGATGTGACATGACATAACGTAACTTAACATAACGTAACACAACATAACGTAACGTAACAATGTAACGTAGCATAACGTAACGTAACATAACTTAACGTAATATAAAAACATAGAGAATCATTAAGCATATTATAATGTAACATAAAATGACTTCATATAACCGAGAATACGTAACAATCATGCGAACGAAAACCAAGAAGAGTCAAACACGGTTAGGATCTCATATATGTATATGGTTCTTATGAAAATTATCTATATACACATAGATTTCAGATTTTCAGTAAAAACAACTAAGACGCTTTTACTTTAGACAAGAAAAGTCACCATCGCTTGAAGCAAATACTGATCATGATCACGAACTTATCAACTAATAAAGTGTGGAAGTATTGACTACAAACTTAAATAGCCAAAAATACAGTGTAGTTAATTTAACTCAATCGCTTTTGACCGTAAATTTAAGGGTGTCATCCCATCCCACGACCTGTGTTTTAGTGATTTTTTAGAATTTTTTCTAAGACCAGTAAATAAATAGAGCTTTAAGTTAATTACAATTTAGTAACATATATTTCGACTTCGAAAAAATGGGCTCGCACTTCCTCCACGATTCCGGCTGATGGGTTTATCGGAAACGAAAAAAGTTAGCGATGTTTTAGTCTGTGAGCTTAAATGCATGGAACGCACTACGATCAAGTGAATATACGAAAAAGTTAACTTTTGGTAGACATTTGAAAAAAAATTGCGAATTTTGTGTTTTTTTTTATAGTTTTTTGTTATAAAAAAATTGAAGTTTTTGGAATTTTTGATTAATAAGAGAGCGTTCCATGCATTTACATGTGCTAAGTGTACCCAACAAATTCCAAGTCATTCGGTCAAGTCGTTTTTGAGATACGGAAAATAATTTGAAAAACATAGTTTTGAGAAAAACGCGTTCAAAGTTTCCAGCAGTCAACTGAGCGCTTCGCTCCGTCTTCTAACTGCTGTATCTTTAAAACGACTAAAAATTTCTAAACATCACTTTGCTACCGTATTCTAGACATGTTAAGTAAGCAATTTATGATTAAAAAATGTTGAGCCTATCACAATTGATGACCCCCTTAACTTTAGATTTTCACAACAGTTCCTCGTAATTAATTAAGTATTCAGTGAGGTGAAAAAGTAACTGAAAAATATGCTGAAGCACAGGCAATCTCAAAAGTTGACAGTGAGACTTTTAGGAGACCGGTAAGAAATAATAAAAGGACCTTTTAGTTAAAGCTGTTTTAGGTTTCTAAAAACCTCAAAAAGACGTTAAAACTAATTTTCTTACATGGAGACTTATGGAAGAACCCAAATGCTATGAACTAAAAGATTACCGATACAGAACTGAAACGGATGCTGAAAAAATTTAATCTGTGTAAATCTACCGAAGAACTTGACTTCACTGTTTTAATATTTTCTAGTACCTTCCAAAAAATTAAAAGCAAAACACATCAACTCTTTAAAATAATTGAATGTAAACAGAAAAAAACAGAAGCCATAAATAGTCAAAATATGCAGCTTCTCGCCGTTACATAATTTCAGTGCCATTTTAGGAATACAATTAACATCAATTTTCTTATTTTTTCTAATTTTTCTAAGAATTTACCAAATGACACTTAAGAGCTCTTAAGTAGCGACTTCCAGCAATTCCACTTCAACACCTTCTTCTACATCCAAATATCCTTCTATTTCGTGCAAAATATAACACAGTTATGTATGTATGTACATAACTGTATATTTTTTTGTATGCAATGATAAATGTTGCTTGCCAGAGCCCGCATTCATAGCCATCATGCCTGTTGTATACCAAAAACATTTACCAAACAAAGGTCTTTTCGTTCTTTTCACTCAACCGCCATTTTTATTGTGCCTTTCTGTGTGTTTTATTGTTGCTGTTTAACAAACAAAATCCATCAGAATTTGACAAGTGGACAATTAAAGGGGAGAAAGCACATATTAAGCGTGTACAAACACATATATATATATACAAGCGAGTGTTGAAAGTTTTTGTATGCAACATAATAAATGGTGAAAAATGTACAAGTGTGGCATGTTAATGTATGTGGCAGCTATTGCGTATATACCGTTATATGTATAGATATATTTTTTCCTGCAACTAATCAAGTATACAGACACTCAGCATATTTACATATTTACAGACGAATTTTAGGTATTCGAGCAGCAGATTGTTGCTTCACTTTCACTTAACTCCGCTGGCTATGTATGTTGTAGAAAGGCAGCCAAGCGCTACAGCATGCCAGGCATTATCTTCAGTCAGCCAGCTGAAGAAGATGCCCCACCAACACAGATTAACATCATTCGCTACCCTTCAGCGAGCATTTCAGTTGCCTTGTGGCGGCGGTGGCTTGTGAGTTTGTGTATAAGTTATTAAGAGTGTATGTGTGTGTGTGTGTTTGTTGTTGGCTTGGGGGTTGCCAGACAAGCATATTGCCTGCCGCTTGTTGCTTGTTCAGTTTGCGCTTTATGCTTTGCCAACTTTGACAATTACACACGCAGTGCCCACTCAGTTAAATGACTTTTGTGGTATTAATGTTATTTGGTTGCTGTTGTTGTTGTTGTTTTTGTTTTTCTCACAGTTATGCTCAACATTTCATTGCGTTGCTTTATCTTCGTTTTCCTTGACGCTTATTCATTACTCGCTGCTTTTGAACTTATCTCGGTTAATACAGTACATTACCAAGTTGTTGTTGTGGTTATTGTGGTTGTTTTTGCTTTTTATTGCTTTCACTGTTCGTTGCGCTTAATTCGCTCACCGGCTACTACCACCCTTCAGCTGCAGGCCTCATCACCAACCTTTTTGTTGGTCTATGCCAGCGTCTTCAATGCTGCCACTTTGTCTTACAAACACATAGACACACTCAGAGTTGTATTTTTATGTCTGTGTATCTGTGTGTTATTGCTTACAACTTAACGCTTCGCCATGGCTAGCAAACCAAGCAAGATATGAGATGAAAGTAAATTCGTTTCGTAGAAAATTATACGCTACGAGTATCATCCACTTGGCCGCCGTCATCACCCCGTGAGCTTCGCCTCTTTTCTCCACACTCTCATGCAACCTTGCAGCTGCAAGTTTGCCTTTCATTTGTTGCCGACTTTTTCGTTTACAATATTTCCTTTTTGCTTTTGTTTTTGTTTTCACTTTATCTTTGCCCGTTTGGATGTGTGCGTTTCCGCCACAAGGTCGTTTTATTTCCGCTTGGTCGCTGAGTTTTTGCCGCGTATGAGCTTCGGGCGTACAGTTAGTTAGTGTCTGTTTTTAATTTTCCTAGCTCAACAGGAGCAAAAATAGCGCACGCACACACAGACACACACCTTAGCACATGCAACGGTACTTGGTACGTAAGGCAGCAATGATTGTGAAATATGTGTGTCTATAGGCATGGCAGCAACTGTTGCCAATCTAAATATGTTTTGTGCGAAGGCATTTTAGGGGCGAAATTTTGATTTTTTTCTATTTATTTTACTTATGCTTTCGTTATATTTTTATTTTTGGACGGTTCACAATAGATAAAAAAATCCTTAAAAAATATATTATATGTGTGTATGTCTGTATACAGAATATTTTATAATTAAATATAACAAGTAAGGAAAGGCTAAGTTCGGGTGCAACCGAACATTTTATACTCTCGCAATTTATTTAGAGATTTATCTATATTTGCGGTGAAAAATTACCCTTAGGCACTGAGTTCTTCATGTTTGATATCAGGGGCCTTGAAAAGTCATGATCCGATTTTGACAATTTTTCCACTAGTGATGTCACAGCTCAGAAGGATTCAAAATTGAGTTATATGGGAAGTAGGCGTAGTTGTGAACCGAATTTCATTGAAATCGGTAGAGTAGTTCTCGAGATATGGTTTTTGACCCATAAGTGGGCGACGCCACGCCCATTTTCCATTTTGTAAAAAAATCTCATTGCAGCTTCCCTCTGCCATTTCTTATGTTAAATTTGGCGTTTCTGACGTTTTTCTTTAGTGAGTTAACGCACTTTTAGTAATTTTCAACCTAACCTTTGTATGGGAGGTGGGCGTGGTTATTATCCGATTTCTTTCATTTTTTGGACTGTATAAGGAAGTGGCTAAAAAAATGACTGCAGAAAGTTTGGTTTATATAGCTCTATACAAAAAACCAATTTGGGGTCTGGGTCACGCCCACTTTTCCAAAAAAATTACATTCAAATGTGCCCCTCTCTAATGCGATCCTATGTTCCAAATTTTCATAACGTTATTTATGGCTTAGTTATAGCTCTTTATGTGTTTTTGGTTATCGCCATTTTGTGGGCGTGGCAGTGGTCGGATTCCGCCCATTTTCGAACTTAACCTTCTTATGGTGCCAAGGAAAACGTATTCCAAGTTTCATTAAGATTTCATTTTTACTCAAGTTACAGCTTGCACGGACGGACAGACGGACGGACAGACAGACATCCGGATTTAAACTTTACTCGTCACCCTGATCACTTTGGTATATATAACCCTATATCTAACTCGTTTAGTTTTAGGACTTACAAACAACCGTTATGTGGACAAAACTATAATACTCTCTTTAGCAACTTTTGTTGCGAGAGTATAAAAATGAGGAAAAATTAATAATATTAAGAAATTGTTTTAGATGCCGTTATTGTCGAAAAATATTTTATTCTTACATTATTCAGCCATATAAACCGAATTTCAAAACTAAATTGATTGCACAAGATAAAATATGTTTCCAAAAAATTGTTTCAATAGATGGCGCTGAGTTCGAATTGTAGTTAAATATCGTGTTTAGAGCCATTTTAGCTCAAATAAATAGTTTCTAGCGATAAAGTGATTTTTTATCCTTTATTTTTCTCGAGAAGTGACTTTGTAAAACGGATTATACTTATAAAACTTAATTTAAGGAGCCTTGAAACTTATTCTTAAACGAGTTGTCGTGTTATTCACAACTCATTAACTATTTGATAAATCTCAAATAGTATCTAAGTTTACTTATTATTAATTTAGCATTATTTTAGTCCACACTTCCTCGTTTCGAAACTAATCGGCCGGTTCAGATTCAGTTTTGGAATCTTTTTAAGAGGAGTAAATACTTGATATATCTACTCCATCTACGACTTCAATCCTAATACGATGCTTTTCTAACATATTTAACATTGTTATAGATACAAAATGGGAATACTATCAAAGATTTCATTCATTTGGGGCAAACAATACAAGTTCTCGTAGAATATTTTATTACCATGTAGCATAGTAACCTATGACTAATTAGGAAAGTCAGAATATCTTTTCTATCCATAGTCAGAATATCTTTTCTCAACTATTTTTCTCAAGAAATCATTATCAAATACTTCGTCTTACTTGAAAAATCTCTTTCAAGGTCAGTTTAATGTACTGAAGTCCCACACGAAAAATTTCATAAAGAAGATGGATAAAAATGAACAAGATGGGATAATTGAGCTTTGAACTAGACTAACAAGTTGTGTGATGATGATATATGGTCATTTTAATCGCAACATTGGTGGTCTCTATCAGCAATCAAGACTACGGAAAAGTATACTTACTTAAGACTTGTAATATTGAAAAAGTTGTAGCAATTTAGTTAGTTAGAAATCATTAGATAATATTGACTTGATGATTAATGAAGAATCCATACTATCTGAACAGAAAAAACAAATCTGCTTATTCTTGAGCTTTTGAAGCAACCTTAAACTATTCTTTTCATAAGGAGGCTAACAAAAGTAAGACTCCAAACTAAACTGTAACTAACATTAGCTGGTAATAGCTTAGAGACCACATCATTTAAAGCGTAATTACCTCAAATACGTATGTCTACAAATGTGTATGTATAAAAAATTTCCACCGATAATGATTATTTGTCTTTTGCACGCCCAAAAGTATGCTTCACCGGAATTCGTTTGCTGCTGAATGGAATTCATTCATTTGTGTTGGTAATTGTGCATTGTGTAAGCCGAAAAACCATTGGTACTGCGCATTAAGCCAGCCTCCTTACACCCCACACCACAATATACCCCTTAACAAGAATTCCATGCCCCACATAGCGTGCAACACACAGCATCCACGATTGTTTTTTTTCACTTTTTCCTTAGCGAACCAAATTTATTGAATAGCTGATGACAGTCGGTGTGGGGCAGAGCGCAGAAAGCTCTGCACAGCATTTTATTACATTCATAAATACATTGTGAGTAAAACAAACACATAAATATACAGTTATGTGAATGTGCCTCAGACCAACAACCCACAAACACGCTTGGCCATCAGCAAATTTTCAAAGACAACCAGCTGCTACTGGCCGCTCTGCCAAGCGGCTGTGTCCTTCCTCTCATTTCCGTCCAGGCTTGGTTTCAGTCTTTTTTTGCACCATAAAATTTTATTTTATAAAAACATAATACACATTCTGTTGCTTCTCACTCACATTCATACATTTCGTTTGAGTTGTGTTCGTGTCTTTGTTAGTGTTTACTGTTTGTTTGGTTTGGTTTCGTATTCTGTTGGTTTTATTATTTTCTCTGTTGGTCTTTGCGGTTTGTAACAGTAAATTATCATATTTCTTGTGGATTTGTGTGCTTTGGCATACTCAAACAATAACTTCTATTAAAAGAGAATTCATATTCGTGAAATTATTATGGGATAAATTAAATTTTTGCTCGGGCAATAAGGAAAGTATCAAGGGACTCGTAAAATAATGGCACGGGAAGTGTGAAACTTCAAGGGAGAGGAATTCAGGAGAGTAACAAATGTAAATAAAATTAAATATTACCAGAAATCGTGAATCCTAATTTATTTCTATGAAAAATTAAGAATAATCGGCGATTGTAATGAAAATACTAAGAAATATTTGGATGGAGACTTCAAAGTCATAATAAAGAGAAATATGCGTTTAGAGTAGAACACACCCTTGAGATACTAGTACTAGGTAGATAATAATCCATGTCTTAAGGCTCTTATAATTCCTATCAATTTCACCACGACAATCTAAGCGGAGGAAAATGTGAATAACCATGAAGCAACCAGGAGCAAATTAGCCTCGAAAAATCATCTTCCGCGATAAGGCTCATTCCTGGCTGACTGGCTTCGTCAATAAGAAAAATATGCGTTGTTAGGCAGGCAGCAATACACACGTACTCCATGAGTCACCACTGCATCCCGATAAAATTACGGTTTGGTGTGGTTTATGGGCCGGCGGCGTCATTCGGCCGTACTTCTTCCGTGATAATCCAGACTGGCGCGTTACTGTGAACGGGGATCACAACCGCTCAATGATAACCGAATATTTTTGGCCCGAATTTGATGATATAGACTTGGACAATATGTGGTTCCAAAAGGGCGGCGCCACATGCCACATAGCGAATGTCACAATCGATTTATTGAAAATCAAGTTCGGTGAACGTGTTATCTCACGAAATGGCCCAGTCGCCTCGGCCGTGCAATTTGACGGCTTTAGACTATTTCCTGTGGGGCTACGTCAAGTCTATGGTCTATGCCAACAGCCCAGCAACGATTGATGAACTTGGTACGAATATCGAACATTAAAGATTTCCATTGATATCCCAAACGTTTTTGTTTAATTAAAAAAAATGTGTAGCGCTCTTATTGCTAATTATGGATCATTTAAATAATATTGAAACAAATGATATTTTGGTTTATTTTGACTTTGTTCTACTCGAAGAATGTTGGGAGATGCACCGAAAAAAATTAATATGTGGCAACACTGTTTGTTTTACTAAGGTCAAATTTCGTGAAAAATATTTGTTTAGGTTATTTAGTAATTAATTAACATAGTATTCCTCTTATTAAGTATATAACGTAAAAAATTTGGATTAAAGGGTTCACCCTTTTGGGACTTAATATTTGAATAACATAATTTTTAGAGTATTTTGAAATTTATTTAATAAAATTTAATAATAATTTTATGTGAATGTATATAAAATCATTTGACTTACCTTAAACCGCAAAATATAACTATTTATCTATGTAGTATGTATTTGTAAGCTATTGCTGCTAATCCGTTGCTACACTTAAACGCACTTGAAATGAAGTTGAATTAAACTATGAATTTTGTAATTTAAAAACCGCACTAATTTAGTTTTATATTTACTGTTATTAGTATTTCTTTTTTGATATTTATTATTATCTTTTGAGCTTTATAATTCTTTAGATTTGAATATTTAACGTTTTTTATTAATTTCGTTTTATTTATATTTAATGATATTGGTTTTATATGCACAGATTTTCGTGGTTAACTTGTTTTATGAGCTTATTTTATATATAATTTCAGTTTATTGCTATTAATTTTGCTGATAATGATGCAGTATGGTTTTGTTTAATTTTAAATTTCTTTATTATGTTAATTTGTTTTGGCCTTTGCATTTGCTGCTCGTTGCTATTTTATAATGCATAGAATGAATTTCACTTGCCACACAATTTAATTATATTTTATTTTTTATAATTTTTTTTTTCATACACTCTGGCATTATCTCACTCCGATTTTGCTTGTTTTTTATTATTTGCTCTGAGCGGGCGGGCTTTTTACTGATATGCCTTGTTACAGTTAATGATATATGCTACATTATAAATATGCAGAATTTATTTATGTATTCACTTCATTTCTTTAGTGATTTTTATTTTATTTATTTTTAATAAAAACACTTATTTTCTGCTTTAACGCCTGTGATTTTTCCCATTTTAGCCAGTTTATTGCACTTGCTTCAATTCAGTGAAATTTCGTTGAACAATTAACGCGCCGCGCAAGGACATTGTCGTGCTGCAAGTAAAGGAGAAACGGAAAAACTAATTAAAACTCATAATAAAAGCTTCAAAGTATCATTAAATGTTATAAGTGCGCTCCGAAAGCAATAAATGTCATAAATGCGTGTGTATTGGCGCACTTGAAACGGTAATTAATATTTAGTTGCACAAACTTATAAATCGCGATATTATTGCATAAAGATTTTTCATGCACAGACAAGCAAAAATCTAAGCGAAAATTAATATTTTTATTCATACTCCGCTTGCTCTCTAACTACTTTTGGCATTACAGTGCTTTCTCTCTTTCCTTCTTATTCACCGCCCTACATACAAACCCTCAAATGCATTTGTGCAAAAAGGAGGCACAAAAAAGGTTTCGCAAGTACTTGGCTTTGCCGTCAGATAATAAAATTCTCTGAAAATTGCAAAAGTTCTCAAATGAATGTTGCGCCCCGCCCACTTGACCAGGAAGCACTACAGTTACCGCAATTTGCAGATACTTCACACTTCCGTTTTTCAAGTTCTTCTTATTCTTACTTGTTAATACAACAAAAACACAAAAAACCAAGTAGCGCATATGCTCAACCCACACTCACATATACTATATACAAGCATATGCCTCTTCAAGCCAATTCTTTTATTTTTGGCACAATAAACATCCAAAAAGTTCAGTTATCCTGCACTCGGAAATTGCAGTATTTAGCTTTGATTTTATTTGTTTTTCATTGATCTAGCCAACAGTACTTTTTAATTTGGAAAAAGAAAAATCAACAACAATTTCATTCATTGACTCTAGCACTTTATCGAAAACTTAATTTCAGGAGGTTTATCTGATTATTTTGAGAGTTCAGAATACTTTACTAAACGAACCGTTTACATTTTCTAACCAGTCGAACTTCTTTGAGAGCAATCAATTACACTATACGGCAAAATCGACTTTTTTTTAAGTATTGGGCCAAACCGAAAACTAATGAGAAATGTCAAAGTTTGATCTTCGAAAAATAGTCTATACTGAAAAATACTGGACCCTTTATAACATCTAAAGATTTAGATTTTATATTTATTTTGGATTTATTAGTATCGATATTCAATAATTAATAATAATTTTTTCAAAATGTCCATTTTTCGAACTTCGAAACCAAATATTTCGAAAATCGGAGAATATAATTTTTTTACTTATGATTCAAACTCCCGGAAAAAAATAGTTTTGTCCAATATCCAGCCGATTGTTACACAGTGTTATAGATAAAAGAAATAAGTACGAAAATTGTACGAAACTGAAACATTTCACAATATTTTGCCGAAGACTGATCCTAATGAAGAACAAGTAAGGAAGGGCTAAGTTCGAGTGTAACCGAACATTTTATACTCTCGCAATTTATTTATTTAACTTTATTTATATTATATAATACACAATTTGACCGACATATTCGTCATATATATTGTATAAAGTCCATTGAAAGTTGGAAACCATAATATTAGGTTAGAAGCACCGAGGTCCTCATGTTCGATATATGGAGCCTTAAAAACCTATTGTCCGATTTCGGCAATTTTTAGAATGGGGCTGCCACACTATTAACATAGTATTTGTGCAAAGTTCTGCACCGATATCTTCACTAGTACTTACTTTATATATTGCAAAGTAAACGATTCAGATCGTCTTCAAAGTTCTGGTATATAGGAAGTAGGCGTGGTTGTGAAGAGATTTGGCCTATTTTCACAACATATCATTGGGATGTAAGGAAACTATTACAAACCAAGTTTCATTGAAATCGGTCGAGTAGTTCCTGAGATATGGTTTTTGACCCATAAGTGGGCGACGCCACGCCCATTTTCCATTTTGTAAAAAAATCTGAGTGCAGCTTTCATTTGCCATTTCTTATGTGAAATTTAGTGTTTCTGACGTTTTTCGTTAATGAGTTAACCCACTTTTAGTAATTTTCAACCTAACTTTTGTATGGGAGGCGGGCGTGGTTATGATCCGATTTCTTTAATTTTTGGACTGTATTAGGAAGTGGCTAAAAAAACGACTGCAGAAAGTTTGGTTTATACAGCTCTATTGGTTTGCGAGATATGTACAAAAAACTTAGTAGGGGGCGAGGCCATGCTCACTTTCCCAAAAAAATTACATTCAAATATGCCCCTTCATAGTGCGATCCTTCATACCAAATTTTATTTCCATAGCTTTATTTATGGCTTAGTTATGGCTTAGTTATGGCAGTTTATGTGTTTTCGGTTTTCGCCATTTTGTGGGCGTGGCAGTGGTCCGATTTTGCTCATTTTCGAAAGCTTCCTATGGTGCCAAGAAATAAGTGTGCCAAGTTTCATCAAGATATCTTAATTTTTACTCAAGTTACAGCTTGCACAGACGGACGGACAGACAGACATTCGGATTTGAACTCCACTCTTCACCCTGATCACTTTGGTATATATAACCCTATATCTAACTCGTTTAGTTTTGGGTGTTACAAACAACCGTTATGTGAACAAAACTATAATACTCTCTTTAGCAACATTTGTTGCGAGAGTATAAAAAGACTGGTCCTCTACTCAATTTCGTTATTTTCATTATTTTCTTTAATCGAGTATTCACTTTAAAATCACCCAGACAAACCAAAACCAGAATTCTACTCGTCGTAAAAGGGGACAGAAGAAGACGTGAACCTATTTCTCTATTTTTTTCAGGCTGAAATACTTATAGTAGATTATATTGATCCATTTGGTCGAAATTATAATTTTGATTTAATTTAAGGATCTGTATGAATGTTCGATATAAAGGCACAAAACTATGAAACTGATATTTTGAAATTCAATATAAAAAGGCTAGGTTAAAGTATGACCGATTTATTTAATTTTTTTAAGAATTTCCTCTCAAATATCTTTTTTAATCTTAAAGAAATATATTGAAGTCCAAGAACATGAAAACGTTTTGAAAGCCCAGTCTAAATTTTCTAACTAATTCATATGAAAGCCTAATAATAAGCGGAAATTCTTTTTTTTACTAAGCGAGACACTAAAGTACTAGCTTTAGAAGGACATCGTTATACAGGGAGTAAGCCTGGTTAATAACCAAGTTTTTCAAATTACACATAGTATCAAGCGGTAGCTAAATTTTATGTTTTGCATGTGCTGAGGAGGCTGGCACATCGTTGATCATCATATAAGGTTGGGTAGTTGGAATTCTCAATTAATTTCATTAACTATCCATGAAAAGTAGAAATTTTAATGATAGTAGACATTTTTTAAGAATTCATTAGACGACAATATAACGCCAAAAGTGGTGGGATTAGTAAAAAAATACATATAATTCAGGATAACGCTTGAAGTAGATCCTACCAAGCTTTCATCACTTTTAGCTTCAATTGAATATTTCTCGTTGTGTAAAAAGATAGATTTATTACGTTTTTAATGTCAAAGCATTCTACGTTTAATTTAAAATTAATAGCATGAGGATCTATTAATAAGTTCGATCGTTTTTTAAATATCTAGGCTCAAGGTTCTTGCCTTGGATACAAAATTTTCTGAAGAAAAACTCTTTAAAAGAATTTTGTTCAGAAACACTAGATTTATGCCCCAGAAATGCTTACACGTGTTTATTTGTTTGAAAAGCCTTTTTGTAGGCAGAGATAATGAGCTATCTTTACTTTCACTTCATTTCTTTCAAGTGGAGAAGCAATAACAAACCTTATTAAATGAAAACACGCACTATATTTTGATCAGTTGTGTCTTATTGAAGGAATTACACACATTCATAAGTAAATATATTGATCTTAAGTATCATATCCTTTTTGAGTTATGAATTTCTCCATCTAATATTTTTGTTTTTTGATATCCAAAGCACTTTTTTCTTGGATTAATCTTCCGTAAGCATAACTATGTTTAATTAAATGTCTTTCCAAGCCACTTAGTTTTATTGTATATCATTTATTTTTATTACAGTTAGATAAAACTATAAAATTTCTTCCATTTCTTTTTTTCCACATTCTGTTTTCTATTACTTATAATCTTGCATGAATTTGTATTTTTGTTTTAATACACAACAAGAGAAAATACAACACACACATATACATTTTGCCACAGGACATCCTAAAATTTCAAGGACACTTGCAAAGACAGCACAAATTGCCCCGTCAGCTTGAAAAGTCATATGCATACATACAAACACAGACACAATTTTGAAGTATGTAGTCACCATCAATTGCTTTAAACTATAATATAAAGTCTCATAAATTCAGTTTTACTTCTTCCCTAACTCTCACGGTACTAGAAATTATTTTAATATCAGAAAATATTTTCGATGATTTTAATTTTATTTTTTTCTTTATTTGCACACTAAATCACTCGTTTTTTCTTTGCGAATTGGTTAATTACCTCGAGCAATGAAATATGCCAAAAGCGAAGCACACAACGTAATCGTAGTAAATCAGCAAATTCACCGATGTGAAGCGTAAATGTAGAGGTTCATGAAAGTGGTTTTGGAGCTACTGTTTGACATGAATATTTTCATTTTACGTCACAACGCGTTTTGTTGCAATTTGTGAATTTTTAATATTTTTTTTTATAACAATTTGTTGCAATTTACAATTATTTTTGAAATCACTTTTACTAATTTCCACTTACTTTCGATTTTCAAGCACATGAACTGCCAGTCAACAGAGCTGCGGTCAAGAAGAAGTGGGATGAGAGACTGGCATTGCAGTGGAAAGAGAGTAACGAGTAATTGGTAGATTTCATTTTACTTTTCATAATTTAAAATTAGTAAATATTTTTAGATCATTCTTCGGAGCTCAGCTTTTTAATTTGGACACACACAACCTTTTCTATTTTAGCAAAAATTCCTCCTCAAAGGCTCAAGAACGCTTCAGCAACTTGACGTTGTATATTTGAGGGGGTAATAAGAGGGAGCAGATTTTTACACAACCACAATTCTCACACACGATTTAACGCGACCTTTCCTAAGCTCACACTTAGTAGTGTCACACTTCACCGCTCAACGACTGCAACTCATTAGACGAGGCAGCGCGCTGCGACGCACTGCGTCAACGGTCACCGTGACCGCTAGCCGTACATTGGGCGATCTTTCCAAACACTGTTTGCTGCCAAAACGATCCCAATCCGTGGGATTAGATGCGAAAATGAGTACCAGAACACTTTTTTTTTAATTCCCGTTACGCACGACTAAGCTTACGTATATTTAATCCGCGTCTTAATCACCCCTGTCTAGGGGACCGCGGCGAGTGGGTGTACAACAGTTACCCACCCACTTCGCCACTTGCACGTTTGCTCACAGTGCTTCACTGCGTTTTACTACTTCAAAATCGGGTGTGTGTTACTCCCCTCTTACACCTCAGCTGGTGCCCACACTTTTCACTGTTTCCCTTTATTTCACATTTCCGCCGCACCACATCGGTTCAAAGCGACGACGACGACGCCAGTGTTCACAATACAACAACTACAACGATTACTAGAGCGATAGCGACACCAACTACAACAACGACAGCGACGGCGGCGGCAGCAACAACAACAACGCATTAACGACAACGGCGACAACTTCGTTTGCGTACGCGGTTCTTAGCATCGCGGCGTATTCCCAGCGACTATCGGCCTCAAGCACACTGAGTTTTCTGGAGACCGACCAACCACACTGAAACGGCAGCGCGAAACAACCACCGAGCGCACGAGCGGAGCATCGGTAAAAAAAAAAACAGAAAAACAATCGTCTAACCGAAACGAAGCGGTGTGCAAAATTCGAAAAGGCAACAAAAACAAAGCACGGTTGCTAAAATGCAGCAACAGTGGGAGTATCGAGCTCCGACATGTGCCGCATAAAAAGAAAGCGGGTATATGTGTGTGCAGTTAATCGAGAGATACGCTCACCTTGAGCTTTTTTAGCCGATACAGCTTCTGTTGGGCGCTAGTTTGTCGGAGAATAGGAGCGAAATACGAAAACGAGGCATAAGAGTGTTGAAGTACAAGCAATGCTCTCCATGCTCTCGCTCTTTTTCTCTCACTGAGTCTACTTGCAGCAGTCGGGAGAGCACGGTTTTTGTTTATTTTCCGATTAGCTTTAATAATAACACGACCACCGCGACACAGTGTTAACGAGGGCGGTGTGGCTAATTTTTGGGGGTCAAGTGATTAAGACGTCATCGTATAGCAGGCGTAAAACGTCACTACTCACAAAAACAACTTACACGTATAGACAGTGGAGTGAAATTGGAAATATGTTGAAAAAAAATTTATTAACCTTGGAAAATAAAAAAAAGAGACTTAAAATAGGTCCACGGAGACGAAATAACGTGGAAGCTCTACAGAATATTTAATGGTGCTCTTATGGTATTTTAAAAAAGGATTTGAAGGAGATCACATGAGGATCATATTTGACAAGATTTGGATACTGGAATACTTAACCTTACTGACCTCAATAACCAGGTTTTGTGGAGCTTTGGAAGGAGACGGAGATAGAGAATCTACGATTTAAAAGTTTATTTCTTCGGCAGACATTATCCACTAATACCTCTCTGGATATTGAGGCAGACTCCACAGCTACATATCCAGACTTTACCCCGTCACCCGTTCTTCCTATGGACCGCGTCGAAACAACTTGTTTCTTGGTGATCCCGTCAGAAGACATCGATGACAAATGGTTTTGCGTTTTCCTTTCAAGCAGAGGCTAGGTAATCGCTTAAACTCTCTATAAAAATGTTTACGAGATCTGAAAATTGTAATAGGAAGACCTCTATTACAACAAAAATACATTCCAGGGTTTTAACGTAACTTACGGAGGAACTATCCGGACGTAAGATCCGAATATAATGCGATTTATCTTACTTAATGTGACCTGGAAATATTTAGCGGTGAGAAGGTTAAATTTAATGCTTGCAATTTACGTCAGTTGTTATGATTTAGGAACGATTTTGCTTAACGGCACACAATAAGCTTCACACACAAAGCTCAATGTTAAGTCGCTTTTCGTAAAATGCTCACAAAGCTTACAGTGCAAAGCTTCGTGGCAGGAGAGAGTTAACAGAAAAAGCTTTTAAAGATTTCAAACAACGCCAAAAGTTAATGAGCATAGCGCTCTTATTACAAAAGTCTTCCGAGAGAGCTATATGAAGTCCAACTCACACTGAGAACAACATCTCTGAAGCATTCTCGACACAGCGCTTCTCACATCCGTTCGCTACTCGGCTTCGACTAATCGAGTGCCGACTGCTTCCTGCAGCTGAGTGCGACTGTTGCTTTGATGCGGCTGCAGCGTGCGACTGGCAAATTTAAAGGATCTCAATGAGGAACTCGTAAATTCCGTTGTAGGCAATATAGGGCAGTGATGGCATACGAATGGAAGATAAGCCGCGTTGTCGTATGTAGCGTACTTGAAAACCCATTTTTCTATGTTTGTTTTAAACTTGTGCTTCCTGCTGCATTTTTGCGCTGCTTTTTCAATTCTCTCTTTTCAACTGGATTTTACTACGAAAATGTTGGACATAGTAGATTTTACGAATTTCTCACACACCAGCTTCGCATGTTGCAGCTGAATACAGTGTTGAGTTGTGAATTTTGTGGTGGTAAATTAATGGTTGGGAAGTGTAGAGGTCAGCTTCAGTGTGCAAAATTTGGTCGTAAGGCCTGTTGTCTCAACGTGATGCTTCAACGAAGGCTTCCTCAATGGATGAAAACATACACACTCAAAGCAAAAAAGGGAAACCACGAGCACGAAGAGGGAATGAAAAGTAAAAGCTGCCAGTAGCAGCAGCAGCAGCCACAGTCGACGAAAGTGTCGAGAAACTGAAATAAGCGAGAATATCTGCAATCAATGCGAGTGAGGGAGCACCAATACACATGTGTGTTTGTATGTACCTATGTAATTGAATTGTATGCGAAAGCAAGCATATTTCAACGGTACATTTGTTATTTTATATGTTAGTGGAAGAGTGTTTGCATAAAACTTGAAATTCAGACTTAGTATTCTCTGGTGTATTTGTATGTATGTATATGAGTTGTTGTTGCTACATTTTCGGTAGTATTTTCGGCTTTCTAATGTATGCATTCGAGCACGTTTGTTGCATGTTCAAAGGAAAACAAACTTTTAACAGTTTTCGCATAGTTTTGATTGGCATAATGAGAGGATTTTCTCTTAACAATAGTTTTAGCGGAATGAAATTAATTATCGAGAAGTGATGAAATAAAATCTAAATCCAAATCATAAAAAAAAAATATTTTAATTGATTTTTGGCGAGTTTTTCCTATAAAGATTTTATGATTTTTTCTTATATACAGCTCTGTTCAAAATAATAATAGTACTAAGAAGTCAATATTTGAATTTTTTATAAAAAGTTTATAAATTTTTTTTTTCTGCTTTTATACATATAAAACCGTAAGTTTTGTCAATAACGATAATAAAACCAAAATAGCTCGATAATTCGTTATTACATCTGGTTTAAAAAAGTATCCGAAACATAGGTAAATCTAAAAATGATGCACAGTTAAATGAAATTGGGTCCAATTTTTGGTCGAAAAGCCCCTATTATATAAAACTGCCTTACAGCGACGCGGCATAGGCTAGGCCTTCATAACGGGTTTTAGGTATTTCTTCCAAAGAGTCCTTCACTATTACCCAAAGTTCGCGATTATTGCTTTTCTGAATATCAACACATATGGATATCTATGAAATTGAGGTCGGACGATTGAGCAGGCCAAGGTATGACCTTACTCGCTTTGATACGAAACCACTCCTTAGCTAGCCGATTTGTATGTTTCGAGTCATTATCCAGCTGGAAGACCCATTTCAGAGGCATTCAGTGCAAGGTAACATTGGGTTATTCAGAATATCAACGTAGACATGTTGATCCATGACACTGTAGATACGATATATCATAAAAATAAAAGACAAGTCCAAACGAATATTTTTGATCCTCCATGTTTTACTGCTTTGGGAGTGTATCTAGACTGATATTTTATCTTCGGTTGACGATGCACATACTGTCGTGAACCTGTACCTCCAAAGAGAACGATTTTATTTTCATCTGTCCATAATATATTTCCACACTTCTCCAATTTAAATGATAAGGCTCTAACAGTTAAGAACACAATTGTACATATAAGAACTGATTTGGATACCTGACTGACTGACCAATACCTTTTATGCTCTCTTTTTATGTTTCACTGAGAATATACCAATCTTAATCCATAAAAACCTTGGTCTGTAAAGGGATCTCCTCAAAACTAATATAATTAATAAGAGCGTTGTACCCTGATGCGGGTTATCGCTTTTCGTATAAAAAAGTGCTCAGTAATCGTATAAAAGTAGAGGTGACCGTTCGTCAGTGATGCGTTCTGTTAACGTTTCTGTTTAACATCGTATCAGTAATGGAAGGGGCTGCGAAACGAAAGGGATAAGCTGCGGTCTACGTAAATAGACGGCTTGAGGTCGTAGGCTATGTAGAGGATAAATGAGCTTTGCTGACATGACGAATCAAACCAGTTATTATGCAAGAAACTGCAGCGAAAATAGCTCTCAGAATTAACATCGACAAAAGCAAAGAAATACGTTTTAGTACCACCCATACACAGTACCCTCAAGTCTATGGCAGAACTGGACCAAAATAAAAATATTCAATCTCAATGTTAAGTTAAACCTTCTATATGGTTGCGAATCAAGGAATCCCGTATCTTCTGACATCTAAAAGTTGCAAGTTTTCACAAACCGTTGTCGAAACATTTTCTGGTCCGTCACAGTCTCTAACCTGGACTGAAGGTCACACAGAAACCAAACACCCGAAACGCTATCGACTGCAATCCACAAGGCAGCCGAAGCCAGACCCACTCTAACCTGAAGAAAAAATTTGGACATCGAAATATCTAAGGTCGAAAAAAGTTGGCATTCCCCATCCATCTATCCTCACAGGTGAAAATTGAATCCGCATTCATTTGTAGGTGAATTATCAAATCATATCTAGGTCATATAAGTTCAAAAGACTACAAAAGAAGTGGAGCCGACCCTCTAAAAATATCAAAGGCAACTGTGCGAACTCTTAAACATGTAAATAACAATGAATTAATTAATCTGCCACTCTCAACTTTAGTCAGCCCGAACGCCGCTATGTCAAAAAGGATGAAACATGACTTCAGCATTTCACATGTCGAAGCGATAGTAGATCCGAATGGACTTAACGCGATGAATAGAATCCATGGAATGTATAAATGCGCAACATATAGCGCTATTGGATATTTTGGAAGACGAAATCACGAACAATCGAAAGTAATTTACTACAAGGCATACATCGTTACAATGTTGTTGAATCTGAATGAAAACGATGGTAAAACTTTATGAATTTGGCTTCGAATTCATCCCACATGGAAAGTATTCTTGTCTACAGCAATAGACTCCTGCTCGTAAACCTCGAATAAATAATCATCACGGTATTAATTTAACGACAATGTACAGATAATTGTCTCTAATGAGGCTTGATTTTTAAGCATAAGACCAATTTTACAAAAAAGATATCGAAAATATTGAATTTTGATGTAATCGGCGTATAATAAAAACAAATTTTAATCACAAAAGATAATGTTTTTGTTTTTTAGAACACGAAATGTTACCTGATAACTTCAATAAAAAATGTGAGAAGATTAGGCAAAAGGGAAAGGAAGATTTTAATATTTTTATAATTGAACTTTTTTAATATTCAACTAATTTAACTAAATACTTATTAAATATTTTATTTCTACATTGATTTATTTATTTTTATTTTCGTTTTTTATTGTTGACATTTAATATTAAATATTTTACGAGCTTCTCACTTGTTCTATTGTATAGATAATGCAATATTCAAATCATACTATACAACTACAATCTCAATAAATTCACCTCCCTCATTTATTATTATCTAATTTCATATCTTTAAATAACCCCTTCAAAGCAGTCTCGGTTACTTCACTTGTTGCTTATTCGTTTACAATATGAGTGTTTAAGGCAAATAACTTTAAGTGGAATGCAATCAACTGAGGACAACAAAAAAATGCATTAAAATGCACGCTAACACGGCTAACACGGCTAACCGGCAGCCACTGAGCTACTAACTACATACTAGTTGTTTCTATTTGTATGTAGGTATCGGCATGTACCAGAGTCACATGCCATTAGTAAGCGAGCTGACAAACAAGTGAAAGCAAAAAATTAAAATGTGAAAAAATTGAAAGTGCAAAATTGCACGCGATGACGGTGACACACACGATTTGCCGCTGTTGCGCAAATAAGTTGCCAGCACCGCAAGCAAACAGGAAATAACACATACGAGCTGTGTGGCATGTAAGCCACAAGCAGTCAACTGTCGAATGGCGACGATGTCCCGTTGCACACAGCATGAAAATGTACTTATTTAATAAATAATTTTAAATTTTGAATTATTTAGTAAAAAAAAAAACAAACTTGTTTCCATGTTGCAACAACAAATGTTGCACGTTGCACAAGCGCACATATTATATAAACACTCGTAGTAAACTTTAACTCTATGCATGTTTGCCATAAATTTCAATTATTATTTGGCCACAAAATTTTGTACAACAATAACAACAACTTGCTACATTTTGCTGCATGCCACATTGGCAACTTTCGCCAGAACAAAACATCAGCATTCACGCGTACATAATTCATGCAACAATAACAATAATTTAAAATAGAATAATACTGAAAAAGAAACAACAACAAATAAGCACAAAAACAGTTATAATTTCAGACAACAGTTTTTTTTCACAACACTGATTATTTTGAAATTTTGCCAACAAATATTTTTTTTTATTACAACAAACACAGTTGGCAGCAAGCAGCCAAATATTCAACAAGTTTACGGAAAGGTCGTGTTGCGGTTGAAGTTCTGTCATGAAAGCGTGTCAACGTCGCCTGTTTACAACACATTTGCAACTTATTAAAATGGAGTAAATTGAATTTTGAGAATTATGGTGGATTTATGAAAGCAAGCACTTGCGAAATTTTGAGAATAAAGTCATTAATGGAAATTTCATTAAACAGTTTTTATGAAAAATAATTGATAAATATTTTGTTATTTTTTTATAAATTAGTCACTTATTGAGAGGCATTATTAAATAATTTGGAAATCTAAGCACAATTATTATTTAAAGCACTTCAATTTTTTGCAATATAAAAACTCCCCTTTATTGAATTTACATTTTTGCGCTCAACACTGCGTATGATGAACCCTCTTACCCGCAGCCATGCAAGGCGTTCGATAAAATATTTATGTGCACGTGCATATTTATTACGCGCATAAATTCCATGTATTTTATACATTTACACACACACGCATATATATTTATACAGCCATGGCAAAGCAGTTTCCGCGTGATCTTCTTTCTATACACTTCCGCGTCGTTTTGTTGCCACCGTATGGCTATTTGTTGACCTACGACATCTGCTGCGGATATTTATGGTTGGATTTGAGTGTTAAAATGGCAATTGATTTTCTTTCATATACACACATATGTGTGTACATACCTACATACATTATATTTAGCAATAAAAATGGTAATCATTTTAGTTGTTGCTTTAATCTATACGATTTTATTTATTTATTTTTTTTTTGTGAAACATTTTTATGACTCAGCAGAGTATACTTTCAATTACTTCCTATAAAAAATTCGACAGCAATAATGATGTGTACTTGTACCGTTAGCTCTGTTTACAATTAATAACGGAACGGTATAATTAATTATTTTATTCTGCAATTTTAACTATTTAGAGGAGTATTTTTGGTTTATGATAATGCCATGTTAGCAGTTTAAAAACAGGAAAGCAAAATTCGTCAGCAGACTTTCAAAGGAATTCAGTAAGATTGCATTAAAATATGCCGCACAACAAATTCAAAGCATTACAGTACAAAAATTATTAATCAATTAACCAAATATTTATAATTTACACAGATTTACATACACTGAATATTTACTACGCAATTATTGAAAATTTTAACCTTTTCAAATTTATAACTACACTAATGCGAATTTATTATTATATTTACGATATTAGTGTGTACAAATGTACATTTGAACCGCTTTGGTTCTAGCTGACAACGATCCATACCTCCTTTTGTTGCTGCCGCTTATTAAGTTGCCGGTTACGCACATTAAATGATTTTACACGGCCGGATAAGAGTTTTTTACATAAATACAATATTTCTCATATAACAACAACTATGCAACACTTAAACAATTTTAGTTTTAACTTTTATAATGTTTTAACAACGAAAAACACTTCTTAACGCGCACTTCATTTAAATCTTCACACATTTCATCATTTAATGCAGAATGCTTCTTTATATACACTTTAACTTATTTAACTATGCAAACGCTACAAATTAATTGTGAAATTTGCTTTTCAACACTAAAATTTCCTTTGTTATTAACACAAATCGCATTCACACAAAATTAAAATAAGCTTTCAGAATATTTCACAAATAACAGATTGGCGGTGGATGTGGTGTTGCCAACTATCTGCCGCTCATTGTCAAACTGGAGGCATTTCAAAAAATAGAGGAATTTAGGGTAATTTGGAGAAAAGTTGGGGGAAAATGAGGCTTTTTGGTGTTTCAAATAAAAACGCCTGAAAATATGCAGTATTTTCGCGGCAGTTCATTTTCCAACTGATTTTAAAAATAGATTATTTAATAAGTACATAATGAAATGAACTTGTTTTTAAATATTTGAAGAATTGAAGCAGTATAGTATAAAAAAATGAATGTCATTCTGCAAAACAAAAGATAAAATAAAGCAAAAGGTGATTGAGAACGCTGAAGTTTAAGATTGTTTAAATACAGAAAAATAATGCAAATAAGATAAGATAATAACGATATCAGATATAAATATTATAAATGCACATAATTAAACAAATTCATACATACACACATCAGTATAATACTGATTTTTATTAGGAAAATAAAATAAAATTGACGAACCGTCTTACTCGCATCAAAAATATATTAATGCTACACCTCAAACGCAAACAAATCCATGCGAGATAAGTCAATGTAACCAATATTTAATAATAAACAAGTTTATTGCCAGCACAAGTCAAACTGATAAGGAAACAAGTAAAATCTATCATTTTAATAAAAAGTGTTTAAAAAATATTTCACTTTATTCTCAACTTTAGAATATTACAAAAATATAGTATCGACTTTTGAATACGAATACATGTATAACGTTATGTTTATGCCTAGATTTATAAAGAAAAACAATATTTCCCGATTAAATGCAACAATATAACCTGATGAGTGCGCTAATTCACCGATGAGATTAATGGTTGATTAATAAGCGATTTAAGGTTGCATGCGGAGTGCACCATCAATACGGATGGTTTCACCATTCAACAATGGATTTTCATAAATGGCCTGCACTAAATGAGCGTATTCCGTTGGGTCACCCAAACGTTGAGGGAAGGGAATGGATTTCGCCAAGAAGGTTCGCACCTTCTCTGGCAAAGCCTGCAACATTGGTGTGTTGAACAGACCCGGCGCAATGGTACACACACGAATGCCCTGTGTACTCAGATCACGTGCAATTGGCAAAGTCATGCCAACTACAGCAGCCTTCGAAGCCGAATAAGCGGCTTGTCCAATTTGACCATCATATGCAGCCACAGAAGCGGTGTTCACAATAACACCACGTTGACCGTCCTTATTGGGTTCGTTGATACCCATTACACCGGCCGATAGACGTATGACATTGAATGTGCCAACAGTGTTGACCGTAAGTACGCGTGCAAAATCATCCAAACGGTGAGGAATATCCTTATTGAAGTTGTATGTCTTAACAGCTACAGCTGTGCCGGCACAATTCACAGTCAAATCAAGACGTCCAAATTTTTCCTTAGCCGTCTGCACAGCGGTTTGTACATCCTTCTCGGATGTCACATCGACTGGTACAAAGATCACATTATCACCAATTTCTCGTGCCACTTCATTGCCTTTCGAGCTGCTCAAATCGGCCAATACAACACGAGCGCCTTGACGTGCCAGCCTTTCGACTGTTGCGCGACCCAAACCAGACGCACCACCAGTTACAAGAGATACAGCGTTCTAGAAAAACAGTACAATTACTATTGATCCTTATCAAAAAAACGCGATGTCCAGCTGTGATTGTATAATAAATCTGAGTGGTATATGTACGAGATAAAGCCAAACACGTACACACCCCCAATGAGAAAGGTGAACTTTGGACTTATGTTTACCGGGCAGCGCAAGGCAAATCGCTACGTTGCTATTTATATTGTTGTTATGCTATTGTACTTGCCTTAATCATGTTGCTCGCTCTGTGTGTTTATTAAAAATGATAATTTTTTGTTAATTACAACTGTTTATAAAAAGAAACGATGATATTTTGGAAAAACACCGGTTGCTGCTGCTGATAGTCAATTGAAACCAATTGGCAGTGAGAATCCAATTGGAAAGTGTCAGTGCGCTAAAGTGGTCGCAAAATGTTCCAGTGAAGGGTTGCATTTTAAAGGTTGGGATATGAATATTAATGAAATTTTAGTGCGTCATCAATTATTGTATCTGATTGCACTTTGGACTTTGTTTTGTTTGTTTACTTTGAATAATAATAAAAATAATTATATATGGATTATAATTGATTAAGATTATATTTACCTTATCTCGTAGTTTATTAATAATTGTAAATTTCTGATATATATGGATACGGACATTAAACATTTTAAAATCTATACCATATTTATTATTGTATTTCTCTTTGAATTAAATATACAAAATTAGTTAAATAAAAAGATGTTGAATATATTTTTATATTATGAATTTATATGATAATTTTTTTATTTTTTATTTATCACAAACAAAATGTTTTAACACTAATATATGGTATAATAATTTCCAAATAAAAAAATAAAATAATTTAGACAGCCCTTTCTGCTGAAAGATTATTATTTTTCTGCCTTCAATATTTAAGTGCGCACACAAGGGTTAATGAGTCAGCTGTCAGCTGTGAAAATCTGTTTTCTATTTAAATAAATTGCTGAAAATTAAATTCTTAACACGGTTTGTCTATATTTAACAATTTTTTTATGCATTTTTGTGGATCTCTAACAACAATAACACATGGAGAAGCGACAATTACGAAACAGCACGTCCAAATCGGACGAATGGATAAAATGCCAGTCAAAACAACGGCCAGGACAATATTATATGTTCAACAAGGCAACGGGCGAGACCAAATGGTGCAGTGAATTCAAAGATGGCATACCATTATCAACAAAAACTGGTGACACAGCGAAATCAGCAGCGGCGCCAAACAGTATAAGTAAAGCAATCGTAGCTAATATAAAAACATATATACGAATCCATTGAACTTAAAATATTGCTTTGCTTTCAGTCACAAAATCCATGCGCACACCAGCACAGGATCGCCTAAAGCGTTTGCAACATGATTTAAAAAAGGAGCATAAGGAAAAATCAACACAAAAGCAAAACAACAATACACGCCGACAACGTAGTCAAGAACAAGTGGTGGCGACTAGCAAAGAAAATGCGACTAAGGAAAGAAATGTCCAAAAAAATAAAAATGCAAGAACAAAACCAACAGCAGTTATTACCGCATTGGATTCCAAGCGCGATTGTCAACCATCCACAAGCAAAAACGCGTTGTTACTTAGCGTTGAAACGGAAAAGCGTACAACAAACAAATCGCCACAAAAAAATGCTGCCGCAAATAAATCAAAACAAAAGTCACCACAAAGTCAAACCAAAAAGCGTACATCCACTGATGCAGGCGAGGAACCAATAAAACGGCCAAAACGAGCAGATCAAGAGCTACCACTCAAAGAGAAAGACGCACCAAACACGGATGAACGAAAAGATGAGGTGAATAGTAATCAGCAAACAGCTGCTGCCAGTGGTATTGGTAGTGGCATTGTAAACAAAATAAAAGCGATATGCAAGAGCACCTTCAACAGTTATTGTAATGCCAAAAAGGCTTTAAGCCAAAAACAATTGAGACCATGTATTAAGAGTACAAGCTTTAAAATACCAAAAAAACCAAATGGCAATTTAGCGCTACAAATTAGGGAACCTGAAAAACGCAACATCACAAATGAAAGTGGCAGTGAGAGTGATACGAGTACGTCCAACAATAGCAATGACATATCCAACGCATCCATGACGATTGTAATGAAGGGCACTGCAACGCCAACAAATGGTGATGCAACGGTTGATTTCAAAGCAATTGCCTTAACTACAATGCCGTCACAAATATTGGGTACGCCTCATAATCGTGCGTTGCCTACATATCCGCATGGCAGTGGTAAGTCGGAATTCCTCTATATGTGTGTACAACCAACTAATTTGTATTATTATGCTTTCAAGCTAATACACGCTTAGAACGTTTGCGCAATTCACTTAATCAACAAGCGTTTGCGAATGGTCAAGACTTGTCTACGCCAACGCATTTATGCGCCTCGGCGTGTTCCTCTGCGTTAGCGTGTGTGCTGCGCGACACGGCGATGACGGACGTTAATCCGGCTACAGATATTGATGGTGAGTTACAAATTGCAAACATTTATCAATAAACAAATTAATATTTTGTATGTTTCTAGAACCGATGGACTGGATGCCAATTGACGACATGAAAACCGAAACAATAGATTTATCCAGCAGCGAGTCCGGTAGTCAACCAGCCGAAACCATGGGCGAATACTATGGCACCGTTAATGAGAATCTACTACGTTACGCAGTAGAACAGCAGAACGGCGCAACGACTGCAATTTGCAAATGGCTGAATGATTACTATTATTTTGTTTTGGATACAAATGTGCTGCTGCGACATTTAGCATTCCTTGAGGAGCTGTGCCATATGAAACTATGCGGTTAGTAGTAAAATTAATTAATGTCTACACCAACTAATTCGCCATTTTCAAATTAGATACTGGCGGCACCATACTCTATATACCGTATAGTGTATTACAAGAGCTAGATAAATTAAAACAATTCGCGGTGGGCGATGGCACCAAAGTGCTGGCGGTGCGCGCTATCAAATACCTTAATTCCAAGTTCGAGGCAAAGAATAAACATGTGCAAGGTAAATATTAGCTTCAGCCACATGCACAAATATACATTTATATGTGTGTATATGCTTTATAATTAAAATCTTTTTATTACAGCACAAAGCGCACTTAGCGAACTGGAACATCTTGTCGAAATCACCTCGCCAGACGATCGCATAATCAACTGTTGTTTGCAAGTTAAACAACACATTGATCATGTTATCTTATTAACTGAGGATATAAACTTGCGCAATAAGGCGATTTGTAATAATATTTTAGTGTCTACAAAATCGGATCTGGTTGCCAAGCATACATAGCGACACTGGCTACAAATTTAAAATGATTACAATTGCATTTTGAAATATTGTAAATGAAAATCTACTAAATTTTGCGGTTTTGCCCGTTAAATGTGCCAAACGTATGCTACACTGCCATTATTAGTCGGTATAAGTTTCATATAAATTCGATTTGTGTAACGTAGCACGTAAACTGTTATACTCAAACCCACTAATCATCACTTTACTTTGTTGATAATGCTTGAACAATTTGTGATATGAAGAAAAACAAAAAACATAACATTAAATTAAATAATTATTAGTTTAGCACTAAATTTAGTTTGTAAATTTGTTACAAATGTTTGCGGAAGTATATTTGAAATATGTATGTATATATGATTATATTTTTTGTACACGTATGGAATATACATATACGTTATAATTCCATTTTTCAATAAATCTGAAGAATTTCCATTGTAAGCAAACGGCATTTTATGTACACAAGTATCTTAAATGAATTAGTTTTATGTGCGCTACCTATCTATTGTCGCTTAGATGCCGCCATAACAAATATTTACACAAGAATTTTGTACACTGATTGAACCAAGTTGCACGGTAGTTATACAGTGGCGGTAATGAATAATTTTCACAACAAATAATTATTTATGTTGTTGTTATTAGTTTATTATTAGTGAGGTACACGCTGAAACCGTTAGATTTCTACACTTAAAACAACAACAAAATGTGTTTGCGTTTTATAAAGAATTATTAAAATTCAAATTCAATTAAAGCGTGCCTATTGTAATCACCAGCACTGTAAACTTAATGCTATATCCGTACAAACGGATTACGACCTTTTTTGTTTTAAATATCTGCATTTTTACACTTTTTACAATTAATAAAACTGCCGGGTTCTCATGTTCTTCAGCATTTCAGCATTAGGTCCCTTTATTACGTTTCAATTTGTGGTACAGTACAGAGGTGCGGGCACTCCCATTCACCGCAGTGAGTTTGAATTTCATATTTTTAAATAGCGCAAAAATTACTTGAATTTTAACTGTTACATTACATTACGAAGTTATTAAATTGTGTTTTAGTGATTTTAATATTATTTCTCATTTAAGAGCGCCACTAGTATAGAGCGTTCAGGTGTTGCACTAGTTGTTAGGCGCGCATCTGATGGTTTTTGCTCTCCACCAGTGGTGGCCCAAAACTATTCGTACAGAAAACAATTTGCCTGTAAACGTTCGAGCTGATCGGATAGCGTCTTTTGTTCTGATGTTAAACGATGTATTTCCTGCTGTTCCTCTACGCTGAGTGGCTTACGTTTTGCTTTGTTTATCATTGTACGTTTATAAGTTTCGAGTATCTCCTGATCAATCGTGTCGAGTTTACGTTTGATCTCCAAACACTTTATTTCCTCAGCGGCCGATTCGTGTAGCCTCTTTAACGCGGCACCATTGTACTCAGCAATTGCTGATAATTCGGCGATGAGACGTTTTATTTCTGCATGTATTTCGTCCTCGTCATTATTGGGAAAGTCATTCAAGTCCAATATGCCTTGCTCGATGAGTTCTTTCTTGACACGCTTCTCAATATCGATGCAATTGCGTAGTAATGACAGCGAACGGAAGTTCATTTGTGCAGAAGAGTGTGTATTTTCACTACTACTATTGCTGCTATCGGCCACAGCGGATGCCGCCAATTCGCTGGGATTTTGTATCAATTGCTCTTCTAGTAGCGCCGACACTAAACGTTGCGTCAAAGGTCCAGTGACACATTCATTCATCATGGATTCAGCCTTCTTGATCATGCCACTAGCAGCACTATTTTGTGGTTTTAAACGATTTGAATTTGGATTCGGATTTGAAGCTTGTTGCACTTCCTTCATATCCTCATTCGCCCAAATTGTTGAATAATGCGGTCCGAGTTCTGGTATAGGCGGCACTAGTGGTCCCGAATACTGTTCAAGTAGATCATCCAGCAAACGTAGATCTTCATTTGTTAATGGCATACAATATGGCTCGACGGATAGCCAAAATTTATTTGGCGTATCATTTTTGGGTAGTGTAACTTTTTGCAGATGATGATCACGATTTTGTCCATGACTATGCGACCCGGACGGTGGCACATAATCCATGCTGTCGTCGGTATTCGGCGCTACTGGACTATTTTTAGCATGTTTTGTGTGTTTCAATGATGAGGCGGGTGTGTGTTTGGGTTTACGTACGCTTGACGTTTCCTCACGCTTACGTTTACCGCTGGACGAGGTATTTACATTGGCTGTTTGTGTTTCGCCACCAGCACCATGCTTCGTGCGTCGTTCGTTACGACGTTCATCTTTATCCAAACTCTCATATTCTGACTTTAGCACACGATAACGTAGTGCGACACTAGAGAGTAATGTTTCAAGTTCTAATTGTATATTGTCTAAATCTTCTGCCGCCAAATAGTCATCGGCCGAGCGTTGCAGCGCCGCATGATATGTTGGTAGTTGTTTACTGTTGTCTTTAGTTTTTATTAGTGGTATGTTCATGGCAACGCTATTCGCGTCAGCATCTGGTTGCGATGTTGTAGAAACCGGGCCGGTTTTGCCACCAGTTCTGTTACCACCACCTGTTGTGCTGGTGCCAAAATTGGAAGCTTTAACTCCTTTCGAATTACTTGTCGCCATAGTTTGCGTATTTTAGTACCAATAATTGTTTAAATATTATATTTTATCGCAGCCTTTTCACAATTTACGTTGTATTGATTGAGAATGATTTTATTCTGAGTTGTCAATAAACGCGTTGCCAATTATACGAATTTTATTGTTTACATATGTTGCGAGTGTTGCTATTCATGCGGTCGAAATAGAAGTTTGTTTTATTTAAATATTACTTATTTAAGTAGAAATTGTTTATTTAAATAAGTAATAAAGAGTTGATAGAAATTAATTTATAAGATATGTTAAAACTAAAAATTTATTTCGCTTTTAATTTGTTACTTATCCATGAGTAAAAAACACTCAATTGAGACCAGTTGAATGCAACCCTGTACAGTCAAAGCGAATTGCTGTTTTGTTCGGCAGCTCACAGCTGTTCTTTGTTTAGTCGCCGCTGGGAATTCGTCGCGTAAAGTAATTTATTAAAATTATTTCTGTGCATTATATTTACTTTAAATAAAAAAATAACCTTGTTTTCATTAAAAAATAAGTTTATTTACTACACATAGTGTCCTTAATTTTAAGCAAATAAATTTTATGCTAGTATCTAACGTGTAACAACCAATGAGATAAATATTAATACTAAATTAAAGTACGTATTAAAAGTTATGCTATCAATTTTCAATTAGAAACAACAAAGTGCGATCAATTTAATCAGCTAACTGCGGCACCACAACGGCGACCAATATTAAAACACCAATTGACGCTGCTAAATTCAATGCAAAGGGTAAAAAATTCTGTAAATTTAATTTCCCTAACGTTTACTCATACCGAAATTTCGCCTGATTTACGTTGGGTGGTCAATGAACAACCAATAAATAAATGAGTTTTAATTAAAAGTATGCGTTGTGTTCTACGTTGATTGTGAAACTGCTTTTAACAAAGCGACGCGTAATTATCTGCTTTACTGATTAGTTGCGAGAATTTAAGTACTCAAAAGAGTTGAGCGTGATAATGATGTTTCTACACATATTTATTGTAAAAGTGTCTAATCTTGTACTATTTTAAATATATTGTGGGCAAACTAATGATGTGGTGCGTCTAGTTCTATGAAACAGTTGCTATTTTTTAGCCATTAAGCTATACTCTATGAAATTCTGCATTATTTGATGTGACTACTACTATACTTTTTCATTAAACGAAATTTGCTTGAGAATAAACTTTATGTCATTAGTATTATGTTTTCATGTGACTTGTTATTTAGTGCGTTAAATAGTTTTTTTTTATAAACAAATACATTATGTTACTCCAAAAATAGAGGCATTCAACGTTAAATAGTTTTTTTTTATAAACAAATACATTATGTTACTCCAAAAATAGAGGCATTCAACTAAAATAGAAATTAACCGGCTACTATAAACGTGTCTTAATAGTCCAAATAGCTCTAAACGAAATTTCAAATAGGTTCATTGTATCATTTTATTTATAACGCGGCCTTCACCTTGTTCTACTTCGATATTGAGTGATTTTATTTTGTTAAAACTAATTAATCTTGCTATAAAATTTCGACGAAATAATTTAATAATGTGTATTAAAACGGGTTCACTTTGTAAATAAATTTTCGTTTGGGGTAGCATCAATGGTTAATTGGATTTATTTTATGTAAATGGTATAGGAAAGCAGTTATCTATGGTCTATTTGCAATCATCTCCGCCTATTTTTGCCTTTTCTATATAATTACCTACATTTACAAATATTCAAACTCAATATAGTCGCGTCTTCATACTGAATACTCCTCCACCAGACATAACAAAGAGAGGCGATAATGCCAAGAGCTTTTATGTCAACAACCATTTAATAACTAAAAGTAGTAAACAATATATTTATTGCTTTGTCTACCAAATAACAGCAGCTAGTGCAGCACGTTTTCGGCACATGCCAAACAGGTTTATATGAAGATTTCGGGTGCATTACAATGCATTTGTAACTGTTCGCACCCTTTTAATGGAATTGAGCAGCTTTACATGAATCTTTGTAGCCGCTTGACCACAATTCTGTTGCGTATGAACTTAAAAATTTACAGGAATCACATTTGACGCTGCATATACATAAGTACGGACGTATACAAAATTAAATTTCCTGTTTTTAACCGCAAAAAAAAATTTCCAATGTGTAATTTACAAACAGCGTCTTTATATACGGCACCCAAGCACACGAATTTTATTATTTGGAATTTTGGTATTTCTTCCAAATATTTACCAAGTGCTAATTATTAATTTGTAATTGTTTGCCTCTTAACTGGCGTCATTGTGTACTTATGCATGTGGTGTGTGATTTATTTTTTTCTGCTAGATTTCTTAATTACTTTTTTTTGCATTATAAGCACATATATACATACATAGGCAGTTATTTACCCGCAGAGAAGCTAACAATTGCAACAAAAAGGAGATAAGCACAAACCAAAACACACTCATTACAGTCATAATCAGCGATAAGAGCTCGACAATCTCTTCGCAAACTATTTAGAATGCTATTATTTATTGTAACTTTCAAGTTGAAGCTGAATTGCAGCAAACGTTGTAATGAAGAGCAGTTTGTTTCGAAAGCCTATGCAGTTATACTAAAGATTGTAGTGTGGAGGACGTGAGTGCATGTGGCAAGATGTTAAGGGAAAGGAGTAATGTAGGAAATTTACCACTTCTTATACATAAATATAAATTTATGAAGTATAAGAAACTATCTGTGAGTTGTTAGTTGACGCTTGAAGCGTTTGTCAAATATTTATTTTCAACAAGTTCATCTCTAACTCTTTAATTTTTTTTTTTATTTTTGTCCACATGTATGCTTATCACTTCATTTTCCATCTTTAAAACGCTTACGACAGCTTGTAAATAGATAATTTAACGCCTTCCACACTTGAAGTGATCACACCTTCAACATATCGATCCATCAATATCATCAAGTGGATATATGAGCTAACTTGACTGAACGTTTTAAATAATTTCCAAGCACACACGTACATACTTATGTATGTCATGTATATAGTATGTTTGTGCACATCAAAAACCATTGGTCATAGCAGAGCACTGGTGCCGTCAGCTATGATTGATTGCCTGGGAATACTTGTCGTATAGATAACACCTTGTTGTAATATCAAATTGCATATTAAGTGGATTAATCGTGTGAATTAAATACTCATATTCCGCTATGTTTACTCAGGCGTTAAAATGCATACGTAATTGTAGTTAATAACGGTTACAGAAGTCAATTTCTTAACAATTGCTTCTGTTTGATATGGAAGGCAAGCAACTTCAGTCATAATACTTAAATAATCATGCTGAATTATTCTGCATACGAGTTACAGTGTTAGCAGCATCCTATCACTATGAAATAGTAGGCTCTTTCATCAATGATAACGGTATAAACTGGAAGTTGAGATAAAATAGGCACCTGTTAGTACTTTGAATGTTCCCAAAAGAGCTCCCTTAAGGTACACCGAACTGTTAAGGATTCTGCAACTAGTAATGTCTAGCTATTGTTGTAATTACCACTTATTAGACTTCTCTCCAGAATATCTGAATTTATTCGAATTAGGCGCTACAATAAATAAAATAAAAGTTATTTTTCACATATTCAAATCAGTTTTAATTTCTGATATTTAAGTTGGCAACGCGTTGGATGTAATGGCAAAATCGCAACTTTTACTATCGATAAATCGATATTTTTTTAGGTTTTAATTAATTTTTTTTTTTAATTTTTATTAAAAAAATAAAGTCTATTAATTTTTCCGATTCTCAGATATTTTTTAACAAATTTGTTCAATCAAAAATTTAATTTCATCTAATATTTTGAAACTAAAATGTGTCTTTGGACGTGATTTGCAAATATATATTCAATAATTTGTTTGATATTTTCCGCTGAAGTTAACAATTTACTTTAAATTGGCTGAACACTCCTTCAAATTCCATTATTCGTGACATCTGTCAAACATAAATATGTATAATATAGCATATATAGGTAGCAATCACCTTATTTGACTCACGATATGTACACGTCATATGCTAATGAACTTATATTTTTATAAATTTTACATACACACGTCGGTTCTGTGAAAATGTCCAGATAAAAATGTCAATATATAATACACCCACCCTGCGATCGCATAAATTTTTATTTACTCAGATAATTTAACGCTTCAAATGTCCCCATAATCAAAATTTACCCATCTTATTAGATGCAGCTGAATAATTTATTGAATTCACCAATGACTTGATAAAATCCGTCTGGAAAATGTTGTCACTTAAAATAAAATGTTATTATTTTTGCATTTAATGCCGGTGATCGGAATTTTATTTGATTATAGAATTGGGAATTTTACTGTATTTATTATATAGATATAGATCGCCAAAACAAATAGGTAAATAAGATGGTATCATCGCCACTTCTCAACGATTAAACTTGTTTCGTGTCACTGATAACAACTTTTCTGCCCAATGAGGTAGTAAAAGACTCGATTATCTAGGTTACAGAATAAACTCCAACATCGACGTCAGCCACGAAATCAACCGGAGGATCAGTCTTGCCATTACGGATCAGAGGCAATTGAAAACTAGAGCCCTATTTCGCAAAACCAAAGTAACGCTCTTTAAGTCACTTATCACGCCCGTACAAATGTATGCCGCGAAGCATGGACGATGACCAATAGAGATACCTTAAGGGTGGTCGAGAAGAAAAGCCATCCGAAGGATTTATGGCCCGCTACGGGTGGGCGTAGGTGAGTACCGGATTCGCTGGAATGACGAGCTGTATGAGCTCTTCGGCGAAATGGACATAGTGCGTCGCATGAAAATACAGCGGTTGTGCTGGCTTGGCCATATCGCCCGAATGGAAGAAAACACTCCAGCTCGAAAAAATAACCCACTGGCGGCCGACGAAGAAAAGGAAGGATAAAGTAGATGTGAACCTGGCGAAACTTGAAATCCCCAATTGGCGCCGACGTGCGAAATGCAGAGACCACTAGCGAAGGCACGGTTGTAGTGCAAAATTGATGATTATATGAAACTGCTCTATATAGACTTTGCTAATCTTCCTACGATATGAATAGCGTGCATTTCAATTTACTAAAAATTGAACCGAGAATGAAAAGGGCGAGAAGATTTTTGTAGTCTTCAGCTTATGGTCAACTTATTGTTTATGTCGAATAAGTACATCCTAACAAAGGCATTATGTTATAGATATATTAAAAAAAAATACTTAAAAATCGATTGTTGACGAGTTTCAGACCCGTATCTGCCTTTCTTTTTTTAGTCGATACTGCAAATTTAGACACAAAAAGCATGGAAGTCTGAGTCTTTTAGCGTCAGAAAATAAGATTTTTACCTCGAAGTGAATGGAAACAACAGACATTAATGATAAATCATTACTTTCTACAAACTGATTTCTGATACTTAGAGTATATTCTGCCATCAGAAACAGCTTAGAGCCCTCCTTTTCTGGAAACTGATGCACAGTGTCACTTTGAACTCCTAAATACAACCTATACTAATGCCCTTCCGTTACTGCTAAAGTCCCTGTAAACAATTAGCTAGTACCCATAAGCATCTGACTTAAAAATAAAACAACTAGATCGTCGAAATGATGAAAAGATAACAAATGCGCTCTTATCAATGTGAATTAATTCATTTGCATTACAATTATTTGATTGTTGCTATTTCGCTGTCAAACTACGAAAATTAACACATCATTAACTTTAAGTAAAATGAAGAAATACAAATCAGCAATTCAGCACTGCTTGCTGACATAATTTACACATCGAAATAGATCTATTAACACAACCGATAGCCAATTAATGCCAAATTGCCATGCAATCTGTATGTACTGAGGTCTTTATAGATTTGAGAGAAGAAATTATTAGTTTAATATTATTTAAATTATTTTTCCTAAGCAAATCCCGACAGAAAAGGAAATTCTCGAATATTTGGGCATTAAACTATCGACTGGCGTCTGCCTTTAAAAATATTATGCAATTGCTGTGAAGATTACACTAATAAAGTCGATTAAACAGACGTTTTTCATTTGAAAATATGACTTGCATTCGTCTTTATACGGGCATTTACTCATTTGATTGGACAGTTGAGTAAACAACTCTAGAGTTGCATTAGTATGGGAAAACTACTTCCAATAACACACCTGCTTTCATCACTTTCTGTTTGGCGTTAAATTGTCCCCACTTGCATGCGTGTGCGAATAGTTGCTAACGTTATACAGTGGTGGCTATATAATTGGGTACATATTTTAGATATGCCTTTAATTTTACAGACACAAGAAACCTTGACCAAACCATATTATGTTAGATGAGATATGCTCACCCTATTTTATTAAGCTCGCATATTTACGGTTATACACTATATAAAGTCAACCGGTAGGAGAGAGATTCATATAACTGACATTTGAGGTTCAGAAAAAGATTATGAACGCATTTCGTTTTTGAAAAATAATTTCCGACAATTTTCTGATTTACCTGAGACAAATTTGACGTTACTTTTCAAATATTCAAAATGGCGGACCAATATGAATTTAATTTCAAAATGTGCCCGCCTAATTGGTCGTCATTTCGAAATTTAAAAAGTAACGTGAAATTCGTAATCAGCGACCCCGTAAACTCCCGAGTAACGAGTTTCAAGCGAATTCGATGATTTCTCCAAAAAAGTGTACGCCATTTTGGAATTTTTATAAGAGCTGCCATATTAGGTTTTTGAAGTTATGTCAAAATCCTGATCTGATCGGCTTAAATGTACCTCAAATTCGGATTCAGCGACCCCAACACCAGATGGTACATATAGTAAGACTCACATTTTAGAATCAAAAATTTGTAGTAATCAACTGTTTTCCCAAAAGTCACTAATTCTATGACCGCCACTGTAGATACTACATAAGTAAGCCTATCTATGTAAGTATCTTTCTAACTATCGCATACATAATATGCATGCTTTGGCCGACGACGAGCCTATTTGTAATATGCGCGAAAATATTATTTTCCAATTTGTATCACGTGTTAGATATGTACCTTGCATGGGGGGAAAACTATTACTATCTCTTGATTATTACGTACATTTTTTATTGCATTTATTGCTGTTGTTGTCACAAACAGGTGCTGAAAGTGGGTGGGATTTGTTGTGCACAGAATATCACGCATGACAACAACAAGTTTTGTTTTTGTTGTGCTGAAGTCCGTCATGTCTGTAAGTGGTCTATAAATGGTGCTATTAAGTTATTACTCACCTAAGAACAGGCAATCTTTTCTTTATACATACATAGCATATGGACTGATATTACGTCAATTATGACGGAATTCCCGTTAATCAGATTGTTTTAATTTTTTTTGTTTTAAATTGATTTTTTTGTTTTTTAATTTGATTACTTCTCTGAGGTAAAAGTGTGAAGCTCTTACTCGCAATTCTTGAAATAATTTCATTGTCCTAACCATCGCGGCCGATGTTCTGAGATTACGAAGGTTCACCACGAATTCTAATATATTTTTTGAGAGAAACATCCACAACAGAGTTAAGGGAGAGTAAAATACTGAAGCAGACGGTCTTCATGAGAGTTCCGTTCTCGTCTCGACCTTAATAGTTATTTCCACAGCACGAATGACTGTAACACTCATCCAAGTCCAACTAGTCTGCAGAAAAAAAGCTTGGTACTCCAATATCTATGAATCACAAAGGTCTTTCTAATGTCCCTCTGGGGAACAACCACACAACCTAATATCCAAGCAACAGAATATCGACGGGGTGTCCTTTTATGTAACTTAAATGTCTTATTCCTCGTTTTATGTTGGATTATGGTTAAGAATCATAAAACAATGCACAAAATAGCGGAAGTAAATGAGAAAACTTGGAATTCGCTGAACTTGATAAGCTATTTTTAACTATTTCAACATTCATAAACTCCATTTTCGCACTAGATCCGGTCTTTTAAAAGTCGGGATGTCAATAAGACTGTGTATAACTCACTTTCTACATATTTATCTTCGACTTTTTACTAAGCATTATTTATTTTAAGAGATCTTGTGTGACTAAAATTAATTTTCCTCTTCAATGAATGAATGTATGATCTTGAAATCAAGGAGATAAGGATAAAATGGAATACTAGTAGCTGAGAACTGTTGAGGTTGTTCTTAAAGCACTGACATTTCACCCTATCATTTGTACAAGACTTCAAATGCTAGATGTTTTTTTTTCTAAAGCTATCGCCTCTCAGAATATAATGCCTTTTTATTTTTACATAAAAAGCATTCTTCAAAATGAATTTGTTATTCCGAAATGTTTATTATGGGTGTCTAATTTGTTGGATAATCTAAGGACTACTTGTATGCCGAATTTGCTAATATCGAAATACCAAAAATATTGCTTAAATTAAGAGAATCTTCAAACATTGTGAGTGCTAAGACCTACAACAACAACAATTTCCTCATTTGAAACCACTTCATAGTTCTAATTATCTTTTCGCTAACCCTTATGATCTAAGAAATTTCTAATTTTTTTGTTGTCACACGTTGTAATAAACGGTAATGAGCTGTTAACTCCTGTTATCTAATATTTTTATAATTCCAGCTAAATCGTAGCGGCATAAACCCCATAAAACCAGTTTATCAGCTTTACAAGCATTTAATTAATTTTCCAATTTGCATTTTTTACATTTTTTTGAACAGAAAAAAATCTGTTCCTCACACAAAGGTGCTCGAATATATATTTACATACATACATATGTTTGTAATTGTAATTCCCGTTAAACACTTCTTCAATTTAAGTAAATGATCTGCCTATGCAGTGGGATTATCAATTGCGTATAATTGTTGTTGGTAAAAGCCAGTTTTGATTTATAGCGGGTAAATAAACTACAACAAGCGATGACATACAGACACTATATATACTATATTTACGACGATTTTTGCTTAAATCAAACAATATTTTGTTGTTGTATATGTGTGTATTTGTATTACAAATCGGTTATTTTGGGTTACCAGCCGGTTTGGGTGGCTGACAACGCGATTCAAAGCACTGCGACAGTGGCTATTGATCAAACACGGCGCGTGATGGTCTGACATTGATATATTTTTAATGAAAATTCGAGGGAAATTAATATGTCAGGACAAACATACAAATTTGTATATAAATATATATATAATATACTTTGAAGTGGCTGCTTGCACGGCGATTCATCATAATTTATCAAAATCTTGAGCAGCGTCGTAGACAAGCTTGCATAAATTATTTTGTATTTCATTTTTTGATTGATGGAGGCGCGTCACTATTTAAATAACTTAGATAAAAATACGCAATTGAGACATACTTGGTGCTATGCCGCGATATTTTTTTAACCTCTTTGCATTTTTCTTGTGGTGTAAACCATAATTCACCTCCATGTAAAAATTATGTGATTTTCGCTTTTCATTACAGCGGCGGACCATTGAGCTGACAAGATGAAATTCGCCGAACATCTCTCGGCGCATATAACGCCGGAATGGCGCAAGCAATACATCAACTATGAGGTATAACCAACAAAACATAATTAAAATAATCAAAATTTCATATAAAAAATCCAAATTTCATCACAGGAAATGAAAGCCATGCTCTACATGGCGGTCGAGGAAGCGCCCTCTGTCGACAGCGTTGAAGATGAGGTGCTCAAGCGACATTTCGCCAATTTCGATGAGAATTTCTTTCACTACTGCGACAAGGAATTGAAGAAGATCAACACATTCTACTCGGAAAAGCTGGCTGAGGCCACACGTAAATTCGCCACACTCAATGCCGAGTTGAAGACGTGCATCGAGGAGTCGGAGCGTTCGGCGAAAAAATCGAAATCGTTGAAAAAACCCGGTTTACCGCATCGCAAAGTTGCCGAGCTGAGATTGGCGTTCAGTGAATTCTACTTGAGCTTGATTTTGTTACAAAACTATCAGAATTTAAATCACACCGGTTTTCGAAAAATTCTCAAGAAGCATGATAAGGTAGGTGTCTTGTCATATGTAAGTTCTTGAAGCCATCACATTTTAACTTCCACTGTTTGCTTGCAGCTACTGCGCGTCGACACCGGTGCCAAGTGGCGTCAGGAATACGTTGAGGCCTCACATTTCTTCACCAACAAAGATATCGATAATATTATCAATGAAACTGAGACCACGGTCACGACTGAATTGGAGAGCGGTGATCGTACGCGCGCCATGAAACGTTTGCGTGTACCACCGTTGGGTGAACAACAGAGTCCGTGGACCACATTTAAAGTGGGTCTCTTTTCGGGCAGTTTCATTGTGCTCGCCATAGTGGTGATATTGTCGGGTGAGTTTTGCTTCGATTTGATAAACTGTTCTTAGCTGATTAATAATTCGGATCCGTTCCGGTTACGTAGAATCGACAGTCTCTAGGTTTCTTCAAGCTCCGTTATTGCTCGAAAAATTCCAAAATTTTCTTATTTAAATCTCAATATCTCCTTCTACTTCCAGCAATTTTCCACGATATTACTGGCGAAAATCTCAAAGTCACCTTCCGTCTGTATCGCGGTCCGTTGCTCATCATTGAATTTATCTTTCTAATTGGCGTTAACATCTACGGCTGGCGTTCATCGGGTGTCAATCATGTGCTCATCTTCGAATTAGATCCGCGTAATCATCTCTCCGAACAGCATCTGATGGAATTATCTGCGATATTTGGCGTAATATGGACGTTGAGTATGTTAAGCTACTTATATAGCGCCAGCTTGAGTATACCGGCTTTCATTAATCCGCTTACACTAACAATTGTGATGGTGGCATTCTTGCTGAATCCATTTCACGTTTTTCACCACGATGCGCGTTTCTGGTTGCTGCGCATAACTGTTAGTTTAATTGTCGAAATATTTATGTTTATTAGTTTGTAATATTTCTTTATTTCACAGGGTCGTATGGTGGCAGCGCCATTCTTCCATGTCGGTTTCGCTGATTTCTGGCTCGGCGATCAGCTGAATTCACTCACCACAGCTTTGTTGGATTTCGAGTATTTGGTGTGTTTCTACTTCACCAATGGCGATTGGTTTGAGGCGCGAGATGCCACCGCATGCATGGAAAAAGATTTTATTATACGTCCGATATTCAATTGCTTGCCAGCGTGGTTCCGTTTCGCGCAGTGTCTGCGTCGTTATCGCGATACGCGTGAAGCCTTCCCTCACTTGGTGAATGCTGGAAAGTATTCGAGCACTTTTGCTGTGGTGATATTCGCAACGTTAAGGAGCTTCAATGGACGTTAGTATTTATTCTAGTTTAGCTCAAATCTGTATTAGCTGTATTTTGAGGCCCTGTGACTTTCAGCGCTTATTCAGCTTAATATATTGTTGGCTGAATTGAGTGCTGAATGAGTCTACAACTCTATACTAGACTTTTTTCAGTGTTTCTGGCTTTGAGCGCTTATTCAGCCTAAGATAATGTTAGCTGAATAAAGTTTGGATGCAAAAGCGCTTAAAAAGTTTAGGGTTGAGTTGTAATAAATATTAAAATTGTTTACTACTTTCGCGTGTTTTTTGAAACCTTCTTCACAAAAAATCTTTATTCCAATATAATAGACTACTACTCAAGTACATTTGATAATCCATACACCTGGCTGTGGATTATTGCCTCCATTATCTCCTCATGTTATGCTTACACTTGGGATATAAAGATGGATTGGGGTCTCTTCGATAAGAATGCGGGCGAGAACACATTTTTGCGTGAGGAAATCGTTTACTCAACAGTAAGTATGAATTAAAAAAATATAAATTATATATTTAATAAACTTTTTTGCACCCACAGGGCTTCTACTACTTCGCCATCATCGAAGATTTGGTGCTACGTTTCCTATGGGCCTTATCATTTTATCTAACCGAAATGAAAATTGTTAGCGGCGATATTATGTCATCCATAACGGGTATTTTGGAAGTATTCAGGTACCACTTAACCTTAAACTAATAATTATATTCAATAAAAACACATATTTTTTCTTCAAAAACAGACGTTTCGTTTGGAACTTCTTCCGCTTGGAGAACGAACATCTCAACAATTGCGGTAAGTTCCGTGCCGTACGCGATATTTCAATTGCACCCATCGATTCATCGGATCAAACGCAAATATTGCGCATGATGGACGAGCCGGAGGGCGTTATAAATCGTTATACGAAAACTAATCGTCCCAAACCGAAAAAGAATAAGGATCCCGAGAAGCGTAGCTTGCTACAGCAACGTGGTTCACTGCAGGATCTTACCATCGATATTGATGGCACGAAGAAATTGTAAATTCGTGCGTTTAAATGATCTTAAACTAAAACTTAAGTAACAGTGAAGTACTGAAAAGCGCTGATCCCACTTGAAATAACAGTAAAGAAATGTATGCTTCCATTGTGCGAATTGTAAGGTATATTAGTGAAAACGTAAAACTTAGCCAATAAGCCATAATAGTGTAATAATGATGATAATGTATACGTTTGCCAGCCAGCCAGCCATCTTTCATACACTCAAACATAGCTACATTTAGTACAATTTTCTTTTGGGCATTAATTTAAGTACTTAAAGTTAACGCAGTTTGCGATTCTTATTTTCTATTTTATACCACCTACCGCTATTTGCCAACAGTACTTTCAGTTCAATACGAAGTGTGAAAAGTGAAATCCACACTATTTACTATAATTATTTGCATAAAACAATATATCTAACTATATATTCGGCAGTATTACTTATGTATGTAATTACAGTTAATTTTTCGTACTTACACATTTTTGAAAAGTTTATATATTTTTGTTTGTTTTCTTTTGTTATTTTGTACTAACCAAACAACGTGCAAGAGAATGTGGTATGCAATTGAAAAGACAAGACAACTAAAACCCCTTAGACTTAGTATACATTTAAATATATACATAAATATATTTGTAGTTTATGCAATTAAGTAATCGTTAGCGACATTACCTTTTGTTAACCCAAAACATTCCCCCAATTGGACTTTTGCTAAAATGTTAAACATTTACAACAAAAATACGTATTGATAATTAGCTAAAAAAAAATTAAAATTTTTAACAATTTTGCTATAAAAAAAATTTTGTTATTACACTTTTTCAAACATATACATACTATGTAGTTAGCCCTAGGCGCAAAATTAAATAACTAAATATTAAAAAAGAAAATAAAAAAAAACGAAATTGTAGCCGCTCATTTTATTGATGAGCACTTTATACACACACACCCATATTTACCAATTCAAATATTAATGTCTAAAGCGTAATAATATTGATTCTGCTTGGATTGTAAGCGTAAAACTATAGTCCAACGAATTATTGTAATACTAATAATACTAACTAATGATACACAATAAAATTTCATATCGAAAAAAAATATTATAATAATGTATGCTTAATTGTAGGTGAACACCTTTTGAAGTCAATTGTCAAAGGCGCTAGTTTATATAATAATTCTGCTATTTAGCGTGAAATTGCATAAGCATTTCTATAAATAAAAAATAAAAATTAAAATGTATATACAATTTTTAAGCCAACATTGATGAATTAAAAGTGCTGTAAAATTCAGTAGACTGAGTAAATAATATTGAAATTATGCGATTTTAAACGCCTAAAGCCTAAACTGCTTTTTCTAAACCGCTTTTTAATTCCATTTAGAACATTTAAATTTTAAATAAATAAATAAAGAATATACATGCTTTTAAAGGAAATTATTGTTTTTATATTTTCAATAAATCAGATATTTCGGTTAACAGAAAATATTTTCAGTATTATTTTATGAATATTATTGGGAAAAGAGATTGTTCCAAAATATACAGTGCTATGCTGTATTACAATCGAAGTCATTTCTGATTCGATCTGAAATTAAATTATTAATTATTCTTTGCGGTTTAAAAAGTTTTTGTTGGTGTTGTTGTAACGATATAGAGCATACGAAAAATCTTTTTGTAGAACTTAATCGGGCTGATAGCCCTTGTCCGGACTAAAATCTGATTTCGTGGCAGTTACGTAGAGGCTACTGTCCTACCTCTCATCACATTAAAATATAGTTTATCTTCAATTGTATAAACTTAATTCTTGAAGCTAGTATAAAAATTAAAAGTAGTTCTTTTTAGCAAAGATGATGAATTTAAATCTAATTGAACTGTAAACTCAGCCTTGCTTAATGAAAGATCAGATGCAATATTACAAGAGTGGCAATAAAGTTCTTTCTATTTGAGGACCCCGCTTTTGTTCCTTACTTATAAAAATCTAGAGTATATGTATAACCACACTTAGGACACTTTTCGTCAGTTCAGCCTATGCATATTGAACATTCAAATGTATATCTTCGTTCTTTAATAGTATTTCAACTTCGGAAATCACCATAGCATACGAGTACAATTAAATAAATGCAATCTTTTTGGAAGAATTGTCTTCTTCATACCACTGATAGACAGTATACCCCAATAATCTTACAATAGATTACGAAACTATATTATCAAAGAAAGTGCTTACTATTATTCACCAAATTGAACTTTGAACTTCGGGCCACTTCACAATTAGTTAGAGACTTGATGAGGAAGTAAGAGCCTGATTCCCTAACCAGAAGAGGAATTTTATCTAATATTAGAACCACTACGAATTTGTTGTCTGATCTTGAAAATATGGACTTTAAGGTCTCTATGGTAATGGTTCGAGAAGCAGAAAACTCTTTAGGCTAATAGACTGCAACTTTTGGGAGTGAAGCGGCTTTGAAATTGAACTAATGCTGTGTGTCTCAGTATAAGTATAAATCCCAAGTATGTCTAGTAGAGAATTTATTTTTACTCAGATTGAAAAAAGAGTTAATGTTGAAATTTTTATTATGGAAAACTATTTCTGCTCATGAAATTTTATTGAATTAATGCTGAGGAATCTTTGAATAACTTTCGCTGTGTACTATATCGAAGTGTCAGTGAGAAATAGAATTAAAAATCGCCGGCAGTCAAGAGAATTTCAGAAATTCGAATTTGACTGAATGCCTTGAAAAATGTAGGGTACATACAGTACAAGTAACGAGGTAAGGTATTATTATTTTAAAAATTTGTATAGCAAAAAACTAAAAAAAAAAAACGAAGATTCGATTATTTTTTTCAAGTACTATTTTTGGTATATTCACTTGATCGTTGTTCATGCCATTAAGCTTACAGCTTGAAACGCCGCTAACTTATTTTGTTTCCGATAAGACAAACAGCCTGAATGGTGGAGGAAGTGCGAGTCCATTTTTTCGAGACGGGTGTGATCAGAACGCTGCAACTTATGTTCTACACAATATTTTTAGCTTAAAATTTATATTTATATATGTTAATAAACTTAAAGATCTATCTATTATTGGTCGTTCAAAAAAAAAAAAATTAAAAAATCACTAAAAAACAAGCCGACACATGGGATGACCCCATAAATATATACAGATATGTAAGGTTACAACATATCTTTGGCAATTATTCGAGAAATAGAAAACCCTTAAAGTTGACAAACCACAACTGTATGGAACATAGACGTCTAGAAGAGAATTTGTTTTGCTCAAGAATAATCAATTTTAGTCAGATCGAAAAAAATATTTAATGCCGAGGAAGCGTACTATATCGAGAGTATGGTCAAAAATTGAATTAGAAATCGTCGGCATTTGAGATATTAGATTTTTCTTGATGTATTGGGGGGGCTTGAAGAAATCATTGCGTAAAGACTTTTGTGGCGAGGAAATAATGGAAATTGGATTTACCATAGGTGCACTTATATCGACACAAAAAATATATATTAAACATAGGAAATACAAATATGTATATGTTTTACGGTCGGGACAAATTTCTAAATAGTGTATTACTTAACATATTTATTAACATCTATATTATTTAAATCTTCTTAAAATATGTATCTTTCACCCCACTGTGCTTCCCAAAAACAAATTCAAGCCAAAAAACTAATTAATGCATTTTTTATTTATATTTGTTTTCTTATCAATATTATTTCCGTCATAAAAGCTTTTTTTATATACAAAAAATAAGACTTTGAAGTTGTAAGTGAAAACGAAATTGTAATCGACAAGCAACGGCAATGTTTTGGAAACTAATTTTAGATTTTATATACATGTGTAGTATATAGTATATATGCATACGGCATATAATTTTAGACACATCAAACTAATGCGTGCGAGATTTGTGATTCTGCAGTTTCCTATACGCATTGGAACGGTTTAGCGGCAAAAACGATTTCGTGTAAACAAATTTCCGTACAAACAATGCTCAGTAATCACAAAACCAAAAAAAAAAAGTTATGCTGAGTGTTATCAAATATTGTCTTATCAAATATTAATCTTATGTTAAACTAGAGTGGTTTCTTAACAGCATGAGGGGTGTGTAAGAGAGTGCAAAACATGGGAGCATATTCCATGAGCACATGTTCGGAACATATACAGATATATATGTAAATGCAAATATATGTATTAATGCGATATGAAAAAGTCGGAAGTGGTTTTGAAACGTTAAACAAGTTTTATTTAATTTTCTAATGAGATTTTAAGTTCGATAAACCGTTGAGTGTGTACTTTATAGTCGGTGAATTAGTTCGATGATTATTTTATTTGCATTTGAAAATAATTAAAAATTTCGATTTTCGCCGGTGACTAAAAATAGCAGTGCTTACCCGTTTTAATTTGAAATTTTAAAAATTGGTTTTTAAAAATTGTATCACTTTGATTTCAATAAAAGCTAAGGAAAAGTTCGACAGCACTTCTTTAAAGTTTACAACTTTGGACCTCGTCGTTGATGAAATCCCATGGATCACTATATACACTAGTTTTTAAATAAGAAGGAAGCAAGACCATTTAATAACCGTCCTAAAGGATTCTAATTTTTTCTTAGTCAAAGTTCGATTAAAAAGCTCTTTCTAACACTAGTGTTCATTAAGAACAACAAGCAACATTAGAGAATTTAAATTATGTCCTTTCTTCCCTGAAATACGGTTTAAATATTCTTAGAATATATATAAAGGCTTTTGCTGTTAGTAAGGATCTCTTGATTCAAAGTCTGACTGACACTCTCCTATTTATTACAGAACCACAAGAACCTGGTTTTATAGAACCACTAAAAACATATTCCAAATCATTTTGGGCAACTCTGTCGAGGTTATAGTTCTTCTGTGGATAAAAATTCAGATCTGTTCTTATAAGGCATATTTTGTATTAAAAATGTTAGAGATTCCCCATAAGACCACGACTACAGTAGTTGTAACTCGCAAAGAATAGTATTTATATTAGGTCTCAGAGAAGATTTTTCTCAAGATATTTGGACGAATTCCGAACAAAAGGGTTCAGATGATATTGAAGGCAATTTATATATAATTATTAATTTTTGAGATTGTAGTACTTGTGTACCTGAGCAAATTATAGCGCTTATGTCATAAAAATTTCTGAATGAATTTAATTTAATTATTAAAAATGTAGGGTATTAAAACCGACATAATCGCCGCCAAAGTCAAGCGACGCAAAGCACGTGCTTATAAAATTTCGTTTACACACCGGCACAGTGTGTTGAAAGACTAATTGATATGCCTAAAACAGGTATGATTGCATTTAAATGCATGACTAATTGACTTCAATAAAATTACATATTCAAATGGCACGTGCCGTGTATACTTATATGTACAAAAATACAAACAGAAAATATTGAAATTATTTCAACTTTGGAACAGCAAGTGGGTGTGCAGTAGTCGGCAACTTTTGGTGAGGGACAAATTTTGGCAATTTTAAATTCAAGTCCAATATATACACGAGTATATATGCAAACAAACGGGTGAAGGTTCTCCAAACAACAGTAGGCAATTTAAAACATAAAAAAACATATTTTTTACAAAAAAAAAAAAAATCACGCATGCAGGAAATATTAATACTTTTTTTATTACCAACACTGTATGAATTTTCTTTTTTTAATTAATCAAAATAAATATTTGACATACCAACCAAGGAAAACAACAAACACACAAAATAATAATAAAAAATAGATAAAGAAAATACATAAACAGTTAAAAGTCAATAAAAAGCAAAAAAAAATATTATTAAAATGCGAAACATAACGGTTGTGTTTATTTCAAATACTAAACTAGTTTGAGTCCAAGTTTGGCATTCGCTTGTAGCGCACCGGTCAGTAATAGAAATAACAAAATATAATATTTATAAGCAAATCAAATGCAAGCATTTTTTCATATAACGGTATCCAGAACGAAACGGACACTAAATGAAATTTCAACAAAATCTACAATCGCATCTAACACCCGAATGGCGAACACAATACATCGATTATGTCGTAAGTCTTGAAATTAACTGAAAAGAACCTACAAAACCCAGCGCCTCTCACACATTTCGAAACTTCCTTTACCCTTCCAATATGCAGTTCCTGAAGCAAATGATACTCGATGCGGTTGAGAATGCGCCACCGGTCAACAGCGCCGAGTTAACGGCTTATTACACGCAGTTTCAACAAAAATTCCATGAAGTTTGCGATAAAGAATTGGAGAAAATCAATTTGTTCTACGAAGCCAAATTGGCGGAGATCAATCATAAGTACACACTGCTGAGAGATGAAATGAAGTTGGCGCAAGAGATGGCCGATACAGAGCTGATGGCGCGTCCTTCGATACGCATTAAGAACAATCAATATCGACATACGATCGACATGACGCGAATATTGACGCGACATGCGACGCATGATTTCAAGGCGGCTTTTAGTGAGCTCTACTTGAACGCCATACTCTTGCGCAACTATCAGATTTTGAATTATACCGGTTTTCGTAAGATACTCAAGAAGTATGATAAGGTAAGGACCGCAAAATATAAAATTAAATACATTTTTCTAAAATCCTTACTTTTAGCGCATTAGTGGCAGAGCCGGTCATCACTACTTCACAACCAAAGTGGACAAAACGTCATTTCATACCAATCATCAAACTAAAGTGCTTTTGAAAAAAATCGAGGATATAATGACATATAATCTGGAGCATGGTGATCGACACAAAGCTATGGAACGGCTGCGTGTACCGCCACTCGCTGATAAATCGCATCCATGGACCTCGTTTCGCACGGGTTTCTCGCTGGGTGCACTTATTATACTCGGTATCATGGTCGTTTTATCGTGTGAGTATTGGCAAACAGAGTGCGCGTTCTCGCAATGCTTTCCTTATTTTAACATTCCATTATCTTTCTTAATTTGTCCTTGCAGTCACCATGAAAGTCATCGACGTGGATGTGGTAACGTGTGTGCTACTTTTTCGTGGTCCTTTTACCATGATTTTATTTTTGGGATTGCTCAGTTTGAATTTCTATATCTGGCGCTATGTGGGCATCAATCATGTGTTGATATTTGAGTTGAATCCTCGTAACTTTTTGGCCGCTGTACAAATTCTTGAGATCGCCGTTGTATTCGGTTGCATATTATCACTGCTGACACTCGCTTTCCTACATTCCCAATACCTTGGCATGCCACCATATGTCTTTCCGTTGGCCATGCCTATAATAATGGCAGTCTTCCTCGTCAATCCCATACGCATATTTCATTATCAGTCACGCATGTGGTTGCTGCGCTATTTGGTGAGTGGTTTAACACATAATTTTATTTCGATTCTGATTTCCCACTTTTTTATTTCTCTAAGGGTCGCATTGCTTGTGCACCGTTCTTCAAAGTCGTCTTCGTGGACTTCTGGTTGGCCGATCAGTTCAATTCACTTGTGGCACTCTTCGTTGATTATAGCCACATTATATGCTACTACACGACACCGTTCGATTGGTATCACGCTAAAGAGCCGACTACTTGTGCCATAAATCAACGCTATACGACCTTGATACGCATATTACCGGCGTGGTTTCGTTTTGCTCAATGTCTAAGACGCTATCATGATGATCCTCAAAGTGCTAAGAAGCATCTTGTTAATGCCGGCAAATATTCAACTAGTTTCTTTGTAGTGTTTTTCGATTTCATGGCAAGACACTATGAAGGTAAGTGCGGAAATTTGATTCTTAAAGAATTGTGGAAGATATATGAGCGTTCAAATGAGTTAGAAGAATAGCAAAGAGATAATGAGTAATGAGAAACACATATATAATTAAAGGCTGAATGTTTGATGTACTAAACCTTCATTAATAATTTTTTCTCTGAAAGCTTCTTACGACAGCCGACTGGAGAATCCATTTATCTGGTTCTGGATATTGGCTGCCATCGTTTCTTCAACTTATGGTTTAGCGTGGGACTTTCTAAGAGATTGGGGGATCTTCAGTGCGGATTGTGGGGAAAATAAATATCTGCGAGCGCACATTCTCTACAGACCGGTAAGTATTTAGCAGAAAAATCAGCCTCGAACCTTTAACATTTCCTAATATCTAACCTTACAGAGTTTCTACTATTGTTTAATCGTCGAAAATCTTTTGCTGCGCTATCTGTGGGCCTATGTATTTGTGCTGAACGAAGCAGGTGTTGTCAGTCAAAGAATTATGGCGCCTATAGCGGATATTTTGGAAGCAATACGGTATGTGGAGAAAATTACATTCAATCCTACTACTTAAGACTATTTTCCTCGTAGTCGCTTCCTGTGGAATTTCATTCGTTTAGAGAATGAGCATCTGAACAATTGTGGCAGATTTCGTGCGGTCCGTGATATCTCAATTACTGTTATTGAACAGCCCTATCGTGCATCTATCACTACTATTAATGAACCACCTGTTAAACCTACACGAAGTTGGAAAAATCGTGCTAAACTGAAAATTCAAAGTGATTCTAAAAAGGTTGCCAATGTTGTATAGTATTGAAAATCATAGTTTTAAGATTTTTTTCTCATTTGATTGTAAATATGTTTTAATGAGTAAGCATAAAAAGTCATGATTGCTAAAAATAAATTGTATAATCTTTTTTGAACTTGTTCTTAAATAGTTTAATAAGGCAATCAATGTTTTTGTAAAGAAATTGTAATATTTTAAAATTAAAAATATATTTAAAGCAAATACATATGTATGTATGTATATGCTTTTAAATAGAGTTCATAAAAGAATAAACCACCTGAAAGTGTTTTAATTTTTTAATGTGATATTATAATTATTTTACAGAAATGGTAAAATTAGTTTCAATATCAAAATTTAAATTTAAATAATAAAAAATAGAAAAGCACTTACCCCTTATGACTTTTTATAACCAGTTGACTGTTGCATAATGTTCCATTTTCTTAAGAAATGTCTATCAAAATTACGATAAAATGTTTTCGGATTATAAAACCAGCAAAGGTCTGTTTTTGCACTCACTTGACACGATAAACCGTTTACGAACACATTTAATACCGACAACGAATACACGATTTTAATTAAAACATAAAAAATATTTACTTTGTACAACCGATCGCGACGCGAATTTAAGCTACTCGTTTAAAACACACACGCAACCGCCGTATTAAACTCTGAAAATAAATATAATATATATATATAATATATATATAATATATAAATATAAAAATAAAATATATAAAGAAAGAAAACATTAAATATATATAAATTATATGAAATATAAAATATTTTTACTTTACTAACAAAAAAATTTAACAGTTTCAAAGGTTACAAAAAACTGATGAAAACAGTTTTAAAAGCAATGTGATGAACAGTTTGCGATTCACTGTGGCAAGTCATGCTAAAAACGAACCCAATAGCTATGACAAGAACCAATACCTTAACGAAACATCCTTGGTTACAAACCCCTAAGATAATTTGAACTTTGAACTACTCTTCTCTCCAGAGAAACGAGCAACGCGCGCATAACTAGCAGATAGTTTTCTCTCTTCTCTCCTTATTTCTACAATCAATTCCAATGGAACCTCTTCCAACTATTTAGTTACCATTTTGCTAGTGATATGTACATATTGAACATTCAAACCTATTTCTTTTGAATATACACTAATCAAAACATAATTGAACACTTTATTCTTTAACTAATCCATATTCACAAAAATATATGCTTATTAATTCACTTCAAGCACTTCACTTCTATTACTTCACGGACATTGCACGACTTACTCTAATTTCACAAGCGAACACAGCAACTTCCGAACTAATACTGAGCAACTAGCAAGAGTGTGAACTCGCTATTGGCAAATTTTAACAGCAATGTTAAGCTCGTGCGGAACTTCCGAGCGGATGTTAATGTTATTTTACAGTTTCCGTTAAACATAAAGCTCTTACCATTAACATAATTTTACTAGTAACAGTGATTATATGAGCTTTTAAGCAAATATACAAAATGCACAATTCAAAACCTAAAACTCAAAATTAAGAATTAATTATTAAATATTAAATTAAGTTAAATTACACTTAAGATTACATTATTTACTCTTAATTCACTCTTATTAATACCATAATATAAGGATTTGAGCTTTTACCAACTATTCGCTCACAAAAAGAGTGACCGAAGAGAATCAAGCAACTTACACACAACTAACAAAGCCACACGCTCTTCGTTACACATATCTATATTCCACTTACTTCCAATCAATTTACATATGTACGAACGAATAGCGGGCATTTTGTTTGCAGCAGCTAAGCAAGGGAATATTATTTTCTTTAAATATACACTAAAACACAATTAAACACTTCGGTTTGGAGACTAATACATATTTAAAGTTATTTTCATTATTAATATTAAATTATTTCTCTTTAAAAAAATATTTGTTAATTTGAACTGAGCACAATAAGAACTTATACTCACTTGACAACCGCGCACAACAACTTCCGAACTTCTACTGAGAAACTAGTACTGAACCAGCGAGTTATGTAGAAATGTTAGAGAGGTGCGGAACTTCCGCAATTTTACATCATCCGCAGGAACATAAAGCTTTCACTTGTTACCATGCGTCAAAGTTCTTGAGCAAGTTTCCACTCGCGAAAAACTGCCAATAAAGAAACGAAACTTGAATTAAGTAAAGAAAATTACCACACTTCTTTTATCTAACCACATACACTTACCATCCTGAGTTTAATAACTTGGCTGCAAAACTTTCCATTCGTAATAAAGAATATATCTAAATTTGTTTGCAAATAAAATAAAATTTTGTAATAATAATAAATGTATGCCTTAAAATCACAATCATAAAAGAAAAAGTATAAAAACAAAGAGAATTGAAAGGATAATAAAGAAATACTGACGAATAAAGTTTTGAAGGCACTGTTTGCGAATCACTTCAACATGGCACCCTAAACAGAAACCTACTAGCTGTGACAAAAACCAACAACTAATAAATAATTTCTCACCAATGCGCATTGGTCAACCACCTGTACTTAAGCTTTTAACTAAAGATAAATGAGCAACGCGCGCATAACTAGTATACAGTTTTCACTCTTCTCTCCATATTCCAACTAGTAATTCCAATGGAAGATCTTCCAACTATTTAGCGGCCATTTTGTGACCGTGGAATACACCATTTTGATAGGGATACATATTGAACAAGCAAAACTAATTCCTATGTATGTACAAACACTCAATACTAAACACAACTGAACACTTTCAATCTTCAACTAACACATATTCACAACAAAAGCTGACTTTTAATTGTTTACTATTTCAATTCAAACAATTTATTTCTAATATTTTACGGACACTGCACGACTTACTCTAATTTCACAATCGCACACAGCAACTTCCGAACTAATACTGAGCAACTAGTAAGAGTGTGAACTCGCTTTTGGCAAATTTTAACAGCAATGTTAAGCTCGTGCGGAACTTCCGAGCGGATGTTAACTTTATTATACAGTTTCCGATAAAATACATTATAAAGCTCATACTGTTTACAGAAATGTTAATAACAGTGAATTTTAAGTAACTTCCCTACAAATCATTTCAAGCAACTCTTTATGTTATATATAGAGAATTAATTAAAAATTAAGATAGAAATTAAAATTAAAATTACAATTAAAAAAAAATTAAAATATAAAAATTAAAAAGTAAAAATTAAAAGGTAAAAATTAACAATGAACAATTAATTTTTTTTTTATTAAAAATTAACAATTAAAAATTAAAAGTTTACAATTAACAATTACAAATTACAAATTACAAATTACAAATTACAAATTACAAATTACAAATTACAAATTACAAATTACAAATTACAAATTACAAATTACAAATTACAAATTACAAATTACAAATTACAAATTACAAATTACAAATTACAAATTACAAATTACAAATTACAAATTACAAATTACAAATTACAAATTACAAATTACAAATTACAAATTACAAATTACAAATTACAAATAAAAAATTAAAAAGTAAAAATTAAAATTAAAATTTAAAAATTAAAAATTAAAAATTAAATATTAAAATTTAAAATGTATAAATTAAAATGTAAAAATTAAAAAATAAAAATTAACAATTTAAAATTAAAAAAAAAAATATTAAAAATTAACAATTAAAAATTAAAAATTTAAAATTAACAATTAAAATTTTACAATTAACAATTACAAATTACAAATTAAAAATTAAAACTTAAATATCAAAAACTAAAAATTAACAATTAAAAATTAAAAAAAAAAAAATAAATTAAAAATTAAAATTTTTAAAAATATAAAAATTAAAAATCAAAATTTAAAATTAAAATGTAAAAATTAAAAATTAAAAAAAAATATTAAAAATTAACAATTAAAATTTAAAATTAAAGTTTAACAATTAAAAATTAAAAATTAAAATTCTAAATTCTAAATTCTAAATTCTAAATTCTAAATTCTAAATTCTAAATTCTAAATTCTAAATTCAAAATTCTAAATTCTAAATTCTAAATTCTAAATTCTAAATTCTAAATTCTAAATTCTAAATTCTAAATTCTAAATTCTAATTCTAAATTCAAAATCCAAATAAAAAAAAAACTAAAAATTAAATTATATTAAAATAAGTGGTGTATAATACTTACTTCTATTAAAAATTAAAAATGTAAAATTAACGATTTAAAATATAAATTAAAAACCTAAATTCTAAATTCAATTTAAAAAAAAATTTAAAATTCTAAATTCTAAACTCAAATAAAAAAATTAAAAAATAAATTATTTATTATGTTCTACTTAAAGCTTAAATGTTTTGTTTTTTTAATTCACACACCTGCGCTACTCCACAAATATGTCCGTAGTCCACTTTATGAATTGGATTTTATTATTTTCTTTAGATCTGTTAACAAAATATCATCAGAACAGAAGAGAAAACATTCGCGTATATATGTACATATAACTCTCTTTTGCTTTCAATTGTAAATATCCATAGCGTAAACTGAAACAAAAAAGTATTATTATTAGGCATAATAAGTTTAATTCATATGTAATAACAAACAGTCATATGTTAAATATTGAATGAACTACCTTCAAACATAATGAAATATAACATACATACGGTTTTTGCTCATTTGATCTCTGCTCATAAAATGAGCACCAAAGAATTATGAACCTTTAACAGCTTTTACTCTTAATAATAACATAATATAAGGATTTGAGCTTTTACCAACTATTCTCTCACAAAAAATGCGACCGAAGAGAATCAAGTAACTTGCACACAACTAACAAAGTCACACGCTCTTCGTTACACATATCTACATTCCAACTACTTCCAATGGATATATATACGAACGAATAACGGCCATTTTGATTGCAGCAGCTAAGCAAGGGAATATTATTTCGTTTCAATAGACACTTACAGCCAATTAAACACTTCAATTGGGAAGCTAATACATATTAAATGTTACTTTCATTATGGATATTAAATTATTTCAGTTTAAATAAATATTTGTTAATTTGAACCGAGCACAATAAGAACTTATGCTCACTTCACAACCGCACACAGCAACTTCCGAATTTATACTGAGGAACTAGCAAATTTTGAATCAGCGAGTTATGTAGAAATGCTAGACAGTTGCGGAACTTCCGCAATTTTATATCATCCACTGGAACTACAAGCTTTTACTCGTTTCCATGTGTCAAAGTTCCTGAACAAGTGTCCTCTCGCGCAAAAGCTGCCAATAAAGAAACGAGATTTTAATTAAGTAAAGAAAATTACCACACTACTTTTATCTTATACACTTTCCACCCTGAGTTTATTAACTTAGCTACAAAACTAATAAATCGTAATCAAGTATATTTGTAACTTTTTTTGTAAATAGCAAATGACCAATATTTCTTAGTAATATTTTAAGAAATATATTCTCAGGAATCAAAACCTCTACCTCATAAAGGAAAAGTGAAAATATACTCAAGTAAGATAGCGTGAACAGTAGATATGAAAACAAAGAGCAGTTTGAAATGCTAATTAAAACCCACCGACGAAAAAAGTTTTGAAGGCACTGTTTACAAATCATTTCAACTTGGCACCCAAAACAGAAACCTGCTAGCTGTGACAAAATCCAACAACTAATAAATAATTTCTCACCAAAGCATCCTCAGTTGGCCAACCACCTGATGTATTTGAGCTTTTAACTAAAGATAAATGAGTAACGCGCGCATAACTAGTCCACAGTTTTCTCTTTTCTCTCCATATTCCAACTAGTAATTATAATGGAAGATCTTCCAACTATTTAGCGGCCATTTTGTGACCGTGGAATACACCATTTTGATTGGGATACATATTGAACAAGCAAAACTAATTCCTATGTACAAACACTCAATACTGAACACAATTGAACACTTTCATTCTTCAACTAACACATATTCACAACAAAAGCTGACTTTTAATTGTTTACTATTTCAATTCAAACAATTTATTTCTAATATTTTACGGACACTGCACGACTTACTCTAATTTCACAACCGCACACAGCAACTTCCGAACTAATACTGAGCAACTAGTAAGAGTGTGAACTCGCTATTGGCAAATTTCAACAGCAATGTTAAGCTCGTGCGGAACTTCCGAGCGGATGTTAACTTTATTATACAGTTTCCGATAAAATACATTATAAAGCTCATACTGTTTACAGAAATGTTAATAACAGTGAATATTAAGAAAGTTCTCTACAAATCATTTCAAGCAACTGTTTATGTTATACATAGTTAATTAAAAATTAAAACTAAAATTAAAATTAAAATTAAAATTAAAATTAAAATTAAAATTAAAACTAAAATTAAAATTAAAATTAAAATTAAAATTAAAATTAAAACTAAAATTAAAATTAAAATTAAAATTAAAATTAAAATTAAAATTAAAATTAAAATTAAAATTAAAATTAAAATTAAAATTAAAATTAAAATTAAAATTAAAATTAAAATTAAAATTAAAATTAAAATTAAAATTAAAATTAAAATTAAAATTAAAATTAAAATTAAAATTAAAATTAAAATTAAAATTAAAATTAAAATTAAAATTAAAATTAAAATTAAAATTAAAATTAAAATTAAAATTAAAATTAAAATTAAAATTAAAATTAAAATTAAAATTAAAATTAAAATTAAAATTAAAATTAAAATTAAAATTAAAATTAAAATTAAAATTAAAATTAAAATTAAAATTAAAATTAAAATTAAAATTAAAATTAAAGTTAAAATTAAATTTGTTTGCAGCAGCTAAGTCAATTTGACAATTTGAGGAGTCACACGATGTAAGTTTTGTTTAATTTTTAATTTTAATTTTTAATTTTTAATTTTTAATTTTAATTTTTACTTTTTAATTTTTAATTTGTAATTTTTAATTGTTAATTTTTAATAAAAAAAATTTAATTGTTAATTGTTAATTTTTACCTTTTAATTTTTACTTTTTACTTTTTAATTTTCTTATTTTAATTTTTTTTTAATTTTAATTTTAATTTTAATTTTAAATTAATTCTCTATATATAACATAAACAGTTGCTTGAAATGATTTGTAGAGAACTTTCTTAATATTCACTGTTATTAACATTTCTGTAAACAGTATGAGCTTTATAATGTATTTTATAGGAAACTGTATAATAAAGTTAACATCCGCTCGGAAGTTCCGCACGAGCTTAACATTGCTGTTGAAATTTGCCAATAGCGAGTTCACACTCTTACTAGTTGCTCAGTATTAGTTCGGAAGTTGCTGTGTGCGGTTGTGAAATTAGAGTAAGTCATGCAGTGTCCATAAAATATTAGAAATAAATTGTTTGAATTGAAATAGTAAACAATTAAAAGTCAGCTTTTGTTGTGAATATGTGTTAGTTGAAGAATGAAAGTGTTCAATTGTGTTCAGTATTGAGTGTTTGTACATAGGAATTAGTTTTGCTTGTTCAATATGTATCCCAATCAAAATGGTGTATTCCACGGTCACAAAATGGCCGCTAAATAGTTGGAGGATCTTCCATTATAATTACTAGTTGGAATATGGAGAGAAAAGAGAAAACTGTGGACTAGTTATGCGCGCGTTACTCATTTATCTTTAGTTAAAAGCTCAAATACATCAGGTGGTTGGCCAACTGAGGATGCTTTGGTGAGAAATTATTTATTAGTTGTTGGATTTTGTCACAGCAGGTTTCTGTTTTGGGTGCCAAGTTGAAATGATTTGTAAACAGTGCCTTCAAAACTTTTTTCGTCGGTGGGTTTTAATTAGCATTTCAAACTGCTCTTTGTTTTCATATCTACTGTTCACGCTATCTTACTTGAGTATATTTTCACTTTTCCTTTATGAGGTAGAGGTTTTGATTCCTGAGAATATATTTCTTAAAATATTACTAAGAAATAGTGGTCATTTGCTATTTACAAAAAAAGTTACAAATATACTTGATTACGATTTATTAGTTTTGTAGCTAAGTTAATAAACTCAGGGTGGTAAGTGTATAAGATAAAAGTAGTGTGGTAATTTCCTTTACTTAATTCAAATCTCGTTTCTTTATTGCAGCTTTTGCGCGAGAGGACACTTGTTCAGGAACTTTGACACATGGAAACGAGTAAAAGCTTTTAGTTCCAGTGGATGATATAAAATTACGGAAGTTCCGCACGTCTAGCATTTCTACATAACTCGCTGATTCAAAATTTGCTAGTTCCTCAATATAAATTCGGAAGTTGCTGTGTGCGGTTGTAAAGTGAGCATAAGTTCTTATTGTGCTCGGTTCAAATCAACAAATATTAATTTAAAGTGAAATAATGTAATATTAAAAATGAAAATAACTTTCTTAACTTAATATGTATTAGCTTCCCAATTGAAGTGTTTAATTGGCTGTAAGTGTCTATTGAAACGAAATAATATTCCCTTAGCTTAGCTGCTGCAATTAAAATGGCCGTTATTCGTTCGTACATATGTCCATTGGAAGTAGTTGGAATGTAGATATGTGTAACGAAGAGCGTGAGGCTTTGTTAGTTGTGTGCAAGTTGCTTGATTCTCTTCGGTCGCTCTTTTTGTGAGAGAATAGTTGGTAAAAGCTCAAATCCTTATATTATGTTATTATTAAGAGTAAAAGCTGTTAAAAGTTCATAATTCTTTGGTGCTCATTTTATGAGCAGAGATTAAATGAGCAAAAACCGTATGTTTGTTATATTTTATTATGTTTAAAGGTTGAATGAACTACATATTTAACATATGACTGTTTGTTATTACATATGAATTAAACTTATTGTGCCTAATAATAATACTTTTTTGTTTCAGTTTACGCTATGGATATTTACAATTGAAAGCAAAAGAGAGTTGATATATGTACATATATACGCGAATGTTTTCTCTTCTGTTCTGATGATATTTTGTTAAAAAAACTTAAGGAAAATAATTAAATCCAATTCATAAAGTGGACTACGGACATATTTGTAGAGTAGCGCAGGTGAGTGAATTAAAAAAAAGTTTAAGCTTTAAGTAGAGCATACACAATTTATTTTAAAATAATATCATTTTTAATTTTAAATTTTTTTTATTTAGAGTGTAGAATTTAGAATTTTTAATTTTTTTTTAATTTGAAGTTAGAATTTAGATTTTAAATTTTTAATTTTTAATAGAAGTAAGTAGACAATTTATTTCAATATAATTTAATTTTTTAATTTTTTTTTATTTGAATTTAGAATTTAGGATGCAGAATTTAGAATTTTTATTTTTTGAATTAAGAATTTAGATTTTTAATTTATATTTTAAATTTTAAATTTTAAATTTTTAATAGAAGTAAGTATAATAGAATACACCACTTATTTTAATATAATTTAATTTTTAGTTTTTTTATTTGGATTTTGAATTTAGAATTTAGAATTTAGAATTTAGAATTTAGAATTTAGTATTTAGAATTTAGAATTTAGAATTTTGAATTTACAATTTAGAATTTCGAATTTAGAATTTAGAATTTAGAATGTATAATTTAGAATTTAGTATTTAGAATTTAGAATCTAGAATTTAGAATTTTATTATTTTTTTTTTTAATTTTTAATTTTTTAATTTTTTATTTTATATTTTAATTTTTAATTGTTAATTTTTAATTTTAAATTTTATAATTTAAAAAAATTTGTAAAAATTTGAAATTTTAATTTTTGATTGTTAATTTTTAATTTTTATATTTAAAAAAAAAAAATTAATTTTTATGTTTTAATTGTTAATTTTTAATTAAAAAAAATTGTTTTTTTTATTGTTAATTTTTACTTTTTAATTTTTAATGTTTAATTACTAAGTTTTAATTTTAAATTTTATAAATTACTTTTAAATTTTTTATTTTTAATTGTTAATTTTTAATAATTTTTTTTTAACTTTAAATTAATAATTTTTAATTTTTAATTGTTAATTTTAAATTCTAATTGTTAATTTTAATTGTTAATTTTATATATAAAAAAATTTAAATTTTATATTTTAAAAATTTTTTAAAAATTTTTTTAAAAATTTTAAATTTTTAATTTTAATAATATTTAAAAACAATTAAATTTTATTAATTTTTTTTTAACTTTTATTTGTTAATTTTTAATTTTTTATTTTTAATTTTAAATTTTATATTAAAATATATTTTTTTTAATTTGATATTTAAATTTTTTTTTTAATATTAAGATTAAAATTAACAATTAAAAAAAAAATAAAAATAAAAAATTTAAAATTAAATTTAAAATTAAAAATTAAAAATTAAAAGTTAGCAATTAAAAATTAACAAATACAAATAAAAAAAAATTTTAAAAATTAACAATTAAAAATTGAAATTTAAATTTTTTCAAATCTTTTAAAATATAAAATTTACAATAAAAAATTATTTTTTTATTTTTATTAAAAGTTAAAAAAAAATTTATTAAAAATTAACAATGAAAAATTTTTGCAAATTTTTGAAAATATAAATTTTTTAAACATTTTTTTATATATAATATTTAATTTTTTTAAATATAAAATTTAAAATTAAAAAAAAATAAAAATTAAAATTCTGGATTCTAGATTCTAAATACTATAAATACAATTTTTTTAAATATTAAATTTAAATTTTTTTTAAATATATATTTTTTATATTTTAAAAAAATTTTAAATTTTAATTTTTTAGTTTAAATTTTAAATTTTATATTAAAAAAAATTTGTAAAAATTTCAAATTTCAAATTTTAATTGTTAATTTTCAATACATTTTACTTTTAACCTTTAATTGTTAATTTTTAATATTTAATTTTTAATATTTAACATTTAATTTTTAATTTTAATTTTTAATTGTTGAACTATATTTTTAAATTTTATTTAAAAAAAAATTTTAAATTTTAATTTTAAATTTTATATTTTAAATTTAAATTTTAAATTTTATATTTTAAAAAATTTTAAATTTTAATTTTTAATTGGTAAACTTTAATTTTTAATTTTAAATTTTAAATTGTTTTTTTTTTTATTTTTAATTTTATATTTAAAGAAAATGTAAAATTTTATTTATAGTATTTAGAATCTAGAATCTAGAATTTTAATTTTTATTTTTTATTTTAAATTTTTTATTTTTAATTTTATATTAAAAAAAATTAAATATTATATTTAAAAAAATGTTTAAAAAATTTAAATTTTAAACTTTTAATTTTTAATTATTAAAAATTAATTTAAATTTTATATTTTCAAAAATTTTAAATTTTAATTTTTAATTGTTAATTTTTCATTTTTAATTTTATATTTTAAAAAAATTGTAAAAATTGTTAATTTTAATTTTTGATTATTAATTTTTAATAAATTTTTTTTGTTTTAACTTCTAATTTTTAATATTTAATTTTTAACTTTTAATTTTTTATTTTTTATTTGTTATTTTTTATTTTTAATTGTTAATTTTATATTTAAAAAAAATTTTATATATTAAAAAGATTTTAATTTTTATTTTTAATTGTTAAACTTTAATTTTTAATTTTTTATTTTAAATTTTAAATTTTTAGTTTTTAAATTTTAAATTTTGATTTTTAATTCTTGATTGTCAAATTTAATTTTAAATTTTATGTTTAAAAAAATTTTTATAAAAAATTATGTTTAAAAAAAATTTTAAATATTTTAAATTTTAATTTTTAATATTAAATTTTTTTATTTTTATTTTTTTTTTAAATTGGTAATTTTAATCTTAATATTAAAAGCAAAATTTAAATTTTATATTTAAAAAATTTTTGAAAATTTTAAATTTTAATTTTTAATTCTTGATTGTCAAATTTAATTTTAAATTTTATGTTTTTAAAAAAATTTTAAAAATTTTAAATTTTAAATTGTTAATTTTAATTTTAAATTTTAAATTTTTTATTTTAAATTGTTTTTTAATTTTATATTTAAAAATAAAATTATATTTTATGTTTAAAAAAATTATAAAAATTTTAATTTTTAATTCTTGATTGTCAAATTTTAATTTTAAATTTTATATTTAAAAAAATTAAAAAATTTTAAATTTCAATTTTTAATTGTTATTTTTAATAATTTTTTTTTAACCTTTAATTGTTAATTTTTAATTTGTAATTTCTAATTGTTAATTGTTAAGTTTTAATTTCTTAATAAAAAAAATTAATTTTTAATTGTTCATTGTAAGTTTCTACTTTTTAATTTTTAATATTTAATTTTTAATATTTTTTTTTAATTTTTAATTTTTAATTATTAAACTTCAATTTTAAATTTTAATTTAAAATTTTATATTTGAAAAAATTTTAAATTTTAATTTTAAATTGTTAATTTTTAATTAATTTTTTTCTTTTTAATTTGTAATTTGTGATTTGTAATTTGTAATTTGTAATTTGTAATTTGTAATTTGTAATTTGTAATTTGTAATTTGTAATTTGTAATTTATAATTTGTAATTTGTAATTTGTAATTTGTAATTTGTAATTTGTAATTTGTAATTTGTAATTTGTAATTTGTAATTTGTAATTTGTAATTTTTAATTTTTAATTTTTAATTGTTAATTTTTAATAAAAGAAAAATTAATTTTTACTTTTCAATTTTTATTTTTAATTGTAAACTTTTAATTTTTAATAAAAAAATTTAATTTTTAATTGTTCATTGTTAATTTTTGATTTTTAATTTTTAATTTAATTTAATTTAATTTAATTTAATTTAATTTAATTTTATTTTATATTTATAAAGACTTCATATTCCAGGAAAACCGATAAGTAAAGAATCGCCAAAAATAGCTGCACTAAGTAAATATAAAAACAAAAAAACTGATTACGTAGTATGCAAAGAAATGAGAACGGGGAATATAGTACCGTTGCTCGATATAAGTACGGTAGTTGGTGCGCGCGGTGGTCAACGACGTATAAAAATGTGTTGCTTCCAATAGGACAAGATGTTGCTGCGAAATGGAATACTTTTGTGTTTATTTTTGAGTAAGTAAATATATTAAACTATTTATAATTGTTTATTTAATTTTAAATTAATACTTTCAGTTACTCGGGTATGTTCGGTTGTCGGTACGCGCGGTTATTAACGAAGTATTAAATTGTGTTGCGTTCGGTAAAAACAAGACAATTCGTGTTTGAAATTGAATAACTTGCAATTGAAATGTGAACTTTACTACGAAATGGATTAGTTTTGAAAAAAATTATTTATTTTTGAGTAAGTAAATATTTATAGTATAATAATTATAAGTGCTTATTGTTGAAATCAAAGTGAATGTAGCATCAATTAGTTTTCTATGCAAATAGCGGTAGATTTGGAAAATGAAGAGCGCATAAGTTTCTCTTTAGTCAATTCTTATGAGAGGAAATTTGTAGAAACCCAAATTGCTTTGTGGAGTATTTTGCGAAGCTATATTTTTAACATTTTAGCATGATGTGTGATTATTATCTTTTTTCGTTCTTTGATTTTTAATGAACATTACGTAAATTAAAAATAAAATAAAGTTTTCACATTAAATTTATTTTCACATTTAAATTTGTAATATTTATATTTTATTTTTATATAATTTTAATTATGCATTTTATATATTTTTCTAATTTCATTTCAGTATAAAATAGTAAGTTGGTGAGGGGAGTGTAAATTTGTGTGATTAAATAATTAGGGATTTTTGAAAGGGTTTGAGCAGGTTTCAGTAAAATTAAAGTAATGCTTTATGGGAGTTAAATTTTTAATAATGGGTTTATATGAAAGTGTTTTTATAGAGTGAATAGCTTGAAGCAATATTTTTTTGCAATTTTTGTAAATAAAATCAATTTAAGGTTTATAGTGCTTGTATGAAAATGTGTAAAAATATTAAAGGTGTTCAAAGTTCAAAGTTGTTTTAGAAAAAGTAAATAAAAATAGGTAAAGTTTATCATAGTTGAAATTAAAAGTAGAAAGTGCTAGGTGTGCAGATTAGGTTAGATATATGAGAAGTGTTTTTGTTCTATTGTTGTATTACTTATGCGGCGTACCCGAAGCTGTGGATTTTGCTGATCATCAAAGGTTAGTGAATATATTCTATTTGTCCTAAATACTCTTATCACAGTCTTGGTGTGTTCAAAAAAAAAAAATAAACAAAAATCAGTTGTCAAGCCTTGGCTTTTTCGCGATTTTCGTTGCTTATTCATGAATTCTTGGCCAAAAACAATACTGTAACGATGTCCCATATTCGCCAGACATGAATCCGTATGACTTTTTCCTATTTCCAAAAAATAAAGAGAATCCTAAAGGACCGTCGTTTTACAAGCATACGAGAAATCGGCCAAAGAGCTAAAGGTTTAGTTTAAGAAGTGTTTCGACGATGGGAAGAAGCATTGGCATACATCCATAATATCGAATAGGGACTATTTTAATAAAGGCGGCAACATAAATTTACACGAATGAATAATTTTTTTCACAAAATGAAAATTTACATTATTTTTTGAACACAATTTATAATAATTTAAAATTATATATACATTTTTTGATGGAAATTTAGAACAAATATGGATATTAAATATATTTTTACCAAATATTTATTTTTTAATAATTAAATGACTTACAACCACAATTTTTTATATCTACATTGCAATATTTTTTCGAAAAAAAATTTAATTTTTATTAACATGGTCATTTTACAATGATTATATATAAATATTTTTATTTATTTTCCATACATGTATATATTTTTCTATATATAAGATTTTTAAATATTTCTTATTACTTAACTCATTTACAGTGTTTGTAATTTTAAGATATTTTGCCAATTTTTTAAATTTAATTTTTAAACTGAAAAGCTGTGATTTTCCAGCTCTTACATTGAAAACATGCACCTTATGTGTATATGGCTTAGAGCAAACTATACGGATGAAAATTATTGCACTCTTCATACTGTTGCGGGGGGAGATATAGATCGATATCGCTGAATTTTGGAGCTTATTGTCTGGTATCATAGGAATGTTCATAGTTCAGGCGTTGAGATGTAGAATTTTTCCTAAGATTAGCGAAAATATTGTCTATACTGTCGATGAATTCTATATAATTGCATAAGTAGGTTCTAAATTTCAATGATCTCGTCCACTTTGGTTGGGTTGAGTGAGTACTCATAAAAATTGTGCACCAAGTTCTTCACTGCATTTCGAATTTAGGTCGGTTTTCTTTTCATGCTTTTAATTATAAAAATACACCGTCAGTTAGAGCATCATTTCTGAAAAAGTGTCTTACTTATAGAACTTTCCAATTAATGTAGATACTTTTGAAAAGTGTTTGAAAGCACTCGATATTGAAAACTAAAAATATTTTAATATTATCGCTCAAAAAATAGTAGTATTTTCACACATCTTCATTAATTGTAAATATGAAATTTACGGAGAGACTTTCCGCATTTTTGACGCCAGAATGGCGTAGTCAATACATCAATTACGAGGTCAGTAATAAACGAATAAATACAACCAAGAGAGTCTACCAAAATAACATAAATTCCAGCAACTAAAAGAGATGATCTTAATAGCGGTTGACAATGCGCCCACCGATCAATCAGAACTACGCGCAATTCAGTCATATCAAGCCGTCTTCGATGACAAATTCTTCGAGCGCTGCGATATGGAACTGCAAAAGGTCAACACCTTCTTCGCTGAAAAGTTAGCCGAAGCTAAACGCAAACATGTTGCCTTGACGAATGAGCTTAAGAAATCGCTGAGCGAAGCTGAGCAACGCGGCCGCATCTCAATACCAGATCTCTTAACAGTGTTATCAAAGAGTAAGAAGAAAGACTATCGCTTCGCTTTCAGTGAGTTGTATCTCAGCCTAGTGCTGTTGCAGAACTATCAATCATTGAATCACACAGGATTTAGAAAGATATTGAAGAAACATGATAAGGTCTGTGCGGGATTAAAGTTAATATACTGAATTCATATGTTTCGTGCTTCGCGCACTTTCAGTTACTACGCAATACCACCGGCAAGGAATGGTTTCAAGCGAATGTCGATACAGCATTCTTTTACACCAATCGTGAGATAATGAATCTGATACACGATACCGAGGATGTTGTGACCAACTATTTGGAGAATGGTGATCGTCAGCGCGCTATGAAGCGTTTGCGTGTACCACCGCTCGAAGAGGTACACCATCCGTGGACTTCGTTCCGTGTTGGCGTTTATTTGGGCGCTTTGGTAGTACTCTTCACAGCACTTGGCATTTCACGTGAGTGTTATGTGAGTCCTTCGTACTGCGCCACTCAACAGCAAATGCTCTTTGCAGTTTATATGACGGATTTGGATTCGACCAATTTGGACGCCTGTATCCGACTCTTTCGTGCCCCTTACTGCATAGCTATTTATTTGGCTTTGATTAGCATTAATATCTACGGCTGGCGTAAAGTTGGTGTTAATCATGTGCTCATTTTCGAATTGGATCCGCGGCAGTATTTGACCGCTGCGAATGTTATGGAAATGGCTGTCGCCTTGGCGGTAATCGTTACGATTGCCATGATCGCTTTCATACACTCGGCTTATTTGTATACGCCACGCTTCGTCTTTCCATTAACGCTGTTTATCACTATGGCCGTACTTTTAGTAAATCCCTTACCGATTCTAAATTACTCTGCACGCAAGTGGTTCCTCAAAGTCATGGTATCTTTATAGATTTCCATTTAATCATTACTCTCACATATTTTAATGCACTTATCCCCCAATTAGGGTCGCGTTATGTGTGCGCCATTTTTCCATGTGGGCTTCGCCGAATTCTGGTTGGGCGATCAGCTGAACTCGCTCGCCTATTGTGTGGTGGACTATGCGTACACTATCTGTTTTTACTGCACCAATTTGGACTTGAATAATGCTTTTGAGCCGCATGCATGTCTGGCACGACATCAGGTACTATTCCCGGTGGTTTTGGTGGTGCCCGCTTGGTTTCGTTTCGCTCAGTGTTTAAGACGCTATCATGACACGGGTAAGGTTTTCCCGTTCATCGTGAATGCGGGCAAGTATTCGATGTCATTTGTTGTGGCATTTTTCGGCTATTTCATGGCCGGCACGCGTCGTAAGTACACGCAGTGTTTTCGCTGTTTTCGTCCTATTACCACCTATTACATTTTTTAGACTCTTATGATTATTTCTTTGATAATCCATTTGTGTGGTTCTTTATAATATCGAATGTCATGCAAACAGTTTACACTCTCGTCTGGGATATGATTATGGATTTTGGTGTGTTCAAGAAGTTTAGTGGTGAAAATATCTTTTTGCGTGATCAACTACTATATCCGGTGGTGAGTAGTGTTGATAGGAATATACTTGCTTTAATCTTAGTGAATATTCTATCTGATTTTCATAAGCGGAATCTACTTCTGAGTCTTCTTATATTGTCATCGTAATCATTCCAAAACTTTTGCTTTTTAGAGCTTCTATTACTTTGCCATTATTGAGAATTTTTTCTGTCGTATATTTTGGGCCCTCAAGCTTTACTTATATCAGCAAGACTATATGACTGTATTTCATAGCAATTCGATTGCCAGTGGACTGGAAATGTTTAGGTAAACCTTGATATGAGTTTTAAGTATTTTGGGTAAAATATGTACTCTATATATATAATCCTTGTAGACGTTATGTCTGGAATTACTTTCGTTTGGAGAATGAACATCTTTTCAATGCGGGCAAATTTCGTGCTGTACGCGATATCTTTGTAGCACCAATTGATCCAGACGATGAAATCCAATTGCAACGCATAATGGATGAAGTCGATGGCACAACTAATCGGTCTTCAGTTGATAATGGTAATGGTATTGACATGAAAGAGGATTGAATAAAAAGAGATTCGTTACGGAAGAGCAATAATGATAAACAATTTTAAATTCTTACTGAAGATTCCTCATACTGTATTCCTTATAAATATAAAAAAAAATTATATTCGTTTTATTTATTTTTTATTAAAGTATTCATATCATACAAAAGTCAACATAAAATATATCCATGATTTATGAAATATTATCAGCAACACCAGAAACTAACGCGGTACCGCGTAAAATCCAAAAATCAGGTGGACTGCGGCTCTCCAACAAAATCGAGAGTATGAAGTTGGTAGAATGTCCTGTAGTTGAGAGCACACCAGAGCGAGCTTGGGTCTTATAGAGTGGCGCGTCATAACGATCACCAGGTACTAGCGATAAGCAGGGTATAAAACGTACAACCGGTAAACGACTAAAGAGTTCGCCATGACTCGCATCCCAGAGTCCACCCTTTTGCGATTCCCAACGTGCTGCCTCAATAAATATGCCGTGCACATTGATGCCAGCTTCACTCGATTCGGGTAGAGGGCCGTAAAGTCCTTCGAACTGAGAGGAAAAGAAAGAAAATTAGTTAAAATGAAATAACAATAGAAATCTTTAGACCCACATCTTTTCCGCTAACGCGCCGTTCGAAAACCGCCTGTTGTATGATGACCCAATCGTAGACTTTAAAATCGATTTTCAGCGAATCAATGGGTAGCACACGCTTACGCGCATGCGTCTGTAGTAAGCCGGTGAGAAATGATTGTGGAAAATAAAAACCGCTAATCCAATAGGAACGTGGTCCACCATTACGTGCCCAGTTTTGTATGAATTCAATGCGTCTTTGAAAATCTGCGATGTAATTTGGTAGTGGCTTGATGGAAAGAAAGCTTTTCTTAGCCCATAGATTGGGCACTACATTGGTGAGCAAAGCTTTGAAGACTTCCTCCAATTGTTCAGACATCACGACGAGACCTTTAATCGCTTTAGCAAGATTTATCAGACTGTCGTGAACTATTTTCAAGCTTATATTATAACGATCGATCTCTTGCACTAAAACGGTGGTTAGGGAGGGTTGTTGTCCTTTGGCGTCTAACTGAAATGAGTGAAGAAAGTTTTTTCGCTGTTTTAGGAGCTTAATACATATCAATGTTCATGAAAAACCTGGACTAAAATAACGAAATTTTAACTGTTTAGGCTTCAGCTCGACATCCGAGCTTATGACTGACTTTTTAGTTCATTTTACTAACGATTTGGTACGTGAAATGCTCATTAGTACTTACAACTGTCAGCGAATCGTGCAGCTCATCACGCTTTATCTTCGTTAGCAGCACACCTTGTATATAATCAATGACATCGAGTGCCGTCTCGTTTTCCTCCGCTTGTCCTTCATCTGCCGCTGCGCGTGGTTGTCCCAACAACAGCGTTGTAATAAAGAAGTTCGTTTCCTTCGTTTGAAAAACAATATTTGCATTTTGATTCATGCCAAAGATCTCCGGATCCTCAATAGTCGGGAAATTCTGTACATAATGTATATATTCATTGACGGTAAAACGTTGTGGATCGCAATAGTAGGGATCACCACGCGAGTACTTATAGCCTGGTTCGATAATTCTTGGTGACGAAAATGTTTTCAACACCGTTTTCAAGCAACGTTGATCCCAATAGTCGGTCACACGTCCACCCCAAGTGATCTCACCATTAATATAGAATATTGCGTCCCACGGAATGTCCTCAACTTTCGTGCGATTAATAAAGAATTCCAAAGTTTTGAGACCACAATCACGATCACTTTCATTGAATTCATACATAATATTCCAGCCGAGTGGACCAAATTTGCGACGCTCCAATATGACCGCATGAAACATACAAAGGCCGAAGACAATAGCACGCCACTTCTCATGCAATGCATGCTTTTCGAAGAAAGGTCTTTCCAAGTCATTGAGTGCACCCAAAACATTGGCTTTAATTCCCTTGGGTGGCTCATTCGTTAACTTCACTGAGTTTTGTAGTACGCTGATGGGGAAGTTCCTTGTTGGCATGGATGAAAGGAATAAACGGAAGTCGTCGTGCGCCTTGCTTATGCCCAACGTGATATTGCGCACAATAGTTTCCATCTGACGCATCCAGGATGTAGCCAAATGACAGTTCTGTAAGAATACCCAATGTCCGAGGCGCAAGCTTTTCTCAATCAAACTCTCGGCAATGGGTCCCTGTCCTTGTCCCAGCGAGATTGAATAGAATTTATCCATGTACTTCATTTCATCGGCAAATTTTAGAAAGCCAGCCATTGGATCTGAGCCCGTGGAGAGCACGAACACCATAGGTGTGATGCTGTTGGTATCGCCAAAACTAAGAAAGCGGACCAATTGAGTTATATTTTAAATGTTTGGTTTTTAACCCGTTACATACACTGTTTTCAATTGACTGCCTGCTGCAGAAGTTTCCGTAAAGTATTTACCAACCGTGGCCGTTAAATATAGCACAACGTGTAGCAGAAAACGTTCGCGTCGAAAGACTCTTATAAACATGAGCTTGTGAAATATAGTCAAACGTTTGTTCCACTTATCGACAGGTTGTTCTTTTGAGGTGGTAAAGTTGAAAGTCTGTAACACAGTTCTTCAATAGAAAAACTAGCTTTTATATAATGCCAACTCACCTCTCTGGTATTTTGTATCTCTAGAAAGAATGGTTTATTTAACGCTGCAGGAAAGCCTTTAAAATACTCTGGCAACTCTTCTTCCAGAAACAGACAAGTTTCCCAATCTTCGTCTGTTAGGAAAATATCGACTGGCTTTTCCTTATACGGTACGGCGCCCACACGACCGCGTGTCAGAAAATTCATATCGATTTGAGTAATGCGACCCTCTTGCTTTTCAATTGCTGTCGCTAATAGAAAACTAAATATAATCTTGTGGTTTTCAAATAGACCACGTGAAACATTTTCGAAAATCGCCTTCAACTCATCGAGTTTTAATTGAGTTATGCGCTCCTCGATTGTTTGCTTCGGATGTTCTTGACGTATGACATTACAGAATACTTGTGAAAAGTACTTCAAGCTGTACTGATACATGGGATCCACATCAGCCAAACCGGCTACAACAAAATAAAGTATAGCTCCGCGTGAAGCTAGTGAACGGTACTTTTCACGTGTGGCCGTTATGACTTTCTCCGTTTCTTCGGTGTCAATGAGACGTGTGGCAATAATCAGCGAAGTTTCCTGGAAGCGAGAATGAGCGATGAGAGGCTATAAAAAAGTGTGTATCGAAGACTACTCACCTTGGCATCATTGAGGGTTTCGACAAGCTCCTCGTCATCCAAAATATTTCCTTGTGAGTTGTAGAGCAATTTGAGTACTTTATCCTCCAAAGCCAATAATTGCTGTTTGTCTGTGTTGATTTTGACAATAAGATCGTTACGTTGAATTTCCATTGCCGGTAGTTCAATGGCCACGATGTCGCTATAACATTTGGAAGAATGTGTAGTATTTATTAGAGAAGAATAAGTTGATAGGTTCTTCTAAGAAGATATAGGAAACGTTATACATTTCTCGAGAAGAATGAAAACAGAAAGAATCTAATAATATAGATTCCACCAATTCTAGGTACAGGACTCACTAAAGTACCAAACCTTGTAGGTACTTACGCCAGCAGTTGATCCTCCAGTCCACTTTCTGTCACCAAGAAGTTGACCAATGTAACATTAATACAAATCTCGGGTAAATAATGAGGGTTCGCTAATTTTGTGGTCATGTAAAGCTTGAAATGTGGATCGTAGTCGATGACTACATCGCCCAACTTCAAGTAGACACGTCCTTCATGCACATAAGTCTCGCGTTGTAGTATCGGACGAATCGATGGATCAATGTTTTCATCGATATCTTCAAGTAACACCGGAAATCCTTGACGCACAGCATTTTCCAAAGTACGCAATAAAGTGCCGTCTGTCATTTTGCAAACTATAAGACCGTTCGCCTTCTCCATATTGCGAATCCAACGATTGGCCTGGAAGAAGTCTTATGAATAATATTTTTCAAATATATTTCTACAAATTACTGCACACCTGCTCTTGTGGATCGATCATAAGTGGCCAGCGCAGGGCACGCGTGGCATAGAGACCATTCTCAATTGAAACCGTATCTTTGGGTAAGCCATCCATGGTCCACTGACGCATTTCGTATGGATCGCCGAGCACTTTAAGTAAGAAGAATTCCCCACTCGAAGGTATTTGTTGTTCCTGACATTTGGCAACCCATTGTTCACACATTTCGTCACGATACTCCGTCGAAAAGGCGCCAAGATAGGCAACACAAGCCGCTGAGACCAACACATCACCCGGTACGCATTGTAGATCTTGTGTTAGGGTCTGAAATGTGTGGAAGTGTGGTCATATGATGATGAAATATGTAACAACGTTCGTTAATTACCTTCACAGTTTCCTTCCAGCGTATTTCCTCTTCAGACAGCGCAGACGTCAGACGTCCGGCGCGATTTATACGTCCATAAGTCAAATCGACAGCATCTTGTATAATTTTGAATTCACGATTTTTCTCTTCCAAGTCTTCTTGTAGCGCTTGTATTTTAGCCTCAACAGCGGCTAATTCCTTCTGTTTCTGCTTTAGTATGGTCATGATGGCTTTGAGCTCAGCATCCGCCGCTTCTTTGCGTTTCAATTTCGGCTCGACCACTTTGTAGACTTTAGAGAATTTATCCATAGCGAGCACCCACATACAAACCGACGAAGCGACTTTGCTGACCTTTTCCAATTTCTGTAGAACAGGATGTAAATCATATTAAGGGAGCGGAGTAGAAATGTTTCAGTAAACTTACCGCAGGCAGAAAGTCTTTGTGCTCAATATATTTCTTTAGTTTCTTAAGCACGTCTTCTTTAATGTGCTCCTTATCATATTCAAAGAGTCGCTTCAAGAAATTCACATCAGCCATGATACGCTTAGCGGAAGCCCAGTCGGTTCTAGAAATATTATTTTTAAATTGGAAGTGCAAATAATCTTTTATTAGAAGAATTTTACTTGGAGCCCAATAAAATACACACGGCCTCCATGGTGAACTGTACCAGTGCAGGTGGTGTGGTAAAGGACTTTAATTCATTGATATCTGCCTTTGTCAAGTTCTTTAATGCTTCGTCGGCGTCGCGCAGCGCTGGCATCGCAATTTCCAAATCTTTATTAGCATCATCTGAGATCACTTTGCAAACGGCAGCTTTCTCTTTGGCCACATTCTCATCACGCATAACGCCCTCCTTCACTTGATCCGCTTGTTTCGTGTCAAAGTTTAGGCGATCAACCAATTGTTTCATGATAGCAGACTTCTCGTCCAATTGTGGCACCATTACTTCGAGCTCTTTTTGCATAACTGCGATCTTTGAAAAATGGAAAAGAAATATGATAAACCTTGAGGCTTAATGAAGTTGTTAGCTTACAATATCATTGGTCGCCAAAATTTTATTCAAGCCATTGGCAATACGCTTTCGTTTAGCGATTATCTCATCGGATTTAACTTTCAGTAAGTTTTGATACAGCTTCAACAGTTCCAAATAACTGCTCGGGGTGGTGTAGTAATGTCGCTTCATTTCCTTGTAAAAACGTACGGATGCTTCTTCAACAGTCTGTGGGAAATAAAAGAAAGTAATTTATTAGTTTGAATTAATTATTAATTCCGTAGCTAAAGAAGTTCAAGGTTCAAGATTTTGTTTTATATTGAGTCTACTTTTAGACCAATAAGACTGAGAGGGAACGATGATTTGGTTTAACAATCGACTGTCTGGAACCATAATAGGTTCGCTTTAGTCCTATATATTATAAAGGAATTCGAAATATACCAGATAGGGACAGAAAACGACCTAATATGTACTACTATACTTTAAAGATACGTCCGACTATATTCAGCAATACTAAAAATTCAATTACCTTATGCATAAACACCGTAGTGCTTGCCAAGGCTACACGATCCTTCTTGTCACGCGCAATATCTTGTAGTACGCCCAAAGCCACCGAGTATAAGGCCTCTGTAGGCCAATTTGAGAACCAATCAATGGTGGTACAGTTCACCAAAGATGGAAACATGCGACAACGACGACGAAAAGCATCACCGACTGGACTCATAGAGAGCACGACATGTAAATTATTGCGTACACGATTGATGAAGAACTTATAGATTTCGTCACGACTACAACCCTGTAAAAAGTTTAATGTTTAGGAAAAAAATTTAAAAAAATATATAAACATATATATACCCCAGACGTTGCGGCATTACAAGCTTCTCGTGCATCTAAGATAACTTTCTCATAGTCGTCACCTTCAAAGAGATTCGGCACTTCACCCGAGTTAAGCATATTGTTTATGTCTTCTAAGAATTCTTCTTCCACAATTTGTGTATCGATCATTAAGAAGACCACCGGGTTGTTTTCAATCTGGAACACATTTATTTTGAGGTTACTGCTTCAGATATTCAATACAATATCAGCAACTCACCCCTGCAAAACGATAGATAATTCTCAGATCCTCATGAAAGCCATTTATATCATAGTTTCGCTTCAATTCGATTTGCAAACATTTGTACTCGTTAACGTGTGCGGCAAGTCGTGTCAACGATTGCTTACCCATACCAGCCACACCCACCAACAAACCATAACCACGATCACTACGCAGCAAACGCGCCAAACGCACAGTGTGCTCCAAAGCATCTTGAAAGAGTATGAGACGCATACTCTTACCCGTCATCGAGTTGTAATCCTCAATGTAGTCGTTGAGTATGCTCTCCAACTTCTTATGATCACTGATCTCTTCATATATGCGTTCGTTTTTCGGTTTACCAAATACCATGAAATCACCAAAGAGTATGGGTGGTTCTTCCTTTTTCATAACTTCCCGATTGAAATGCTTCAAACATACTTCATGCATGATATTATTAAATATGCCTTTATCCTCATCGTTGATCAAACGATCGTGGAATACACGCGTTGTCTCATGAAAGAAGAGACGCAAAATTTGTATTTCTTGATTGTAATGCGTGTTGCTTGCTTGTAGTATGCCCTGTACGCATTTCGATAAATCTCTCAAATTAAATATATAATGAGATTTATCTGGGGTTGGTAACATCTCGTTGGCAATTCTCGAGTAAACATCGACGCAAGCGTTGACTATGGGTATGGAGAGTGGGCGTATGACCGATGAGAAGGTGTCGAGGAAACTATAAGAATCGATATTGAAGATAGTTTGAAGTAGAAAAGGATAATTCTGATAATTTTAGCTCACCCTGTTAGTATTCCAGCGAATATAGTCGTCAAGGTGTCATTATTCGGTTTAGGTAGTGAGAACAGCGCGAAGTGTCTTACATAACTGTGAAAAAATTTTGTTTAATGGGTGTTCTTAATAAGATTAGGATTTACTTACCGTGGCGTTAGTGGATTTCGTCCACCCCCTGGTGGTGCGCAGGCACAACCGAGAACCACATCTAAAATCTCTTTCCAAAAGAGCTTCTCACGATCATATAATCCCTTGAAATCCAAAAATTGTCTGTGGAAAGTAAATAAAACTATGAAAGAAATATTATTTTTAAAAATTTTCATTCTCACCTCAAGAGCTCAATCGCCGGTTGACTGCCGTATGTATCCAACCGCGGCATATTCACATCGTCTATGAACACGATCACCATTTTACCGAATGGAGCACTGAGTTGTGTACGCTTTCGTTTTTCTAATTGAGCCTCGACCATTTCTTGGGTACGCGAGCTACCTGTTTGTGCCGAGAAATTCAGTAGCACTGGTACGACGTTGCCCTTTGATAATTTCTTTAGTACTGAGGTGGCTAGAACTGATTTGCCAACACCGGTGTCTCCGGTAAACATAACGGGGAATCTTCGATTAAAAAGCAATTCTGATACGTAGCTAAGAAAAGAAGAATACCCTTTTTTTAGAGTGGCGTGTACGCGGAAAGTTTCTGATTCCTTTTGAGAGCTTATTGATATACTTACCCATACTTGGTCGTATCTACAGTCGGTACTTGCATGTCGAAATATTTCATTTCAGGATCAAAAATAAATTGATCAATTATGGCATTCCAGTTTTCCCACCGCTTAGTCTCCATATTGATATAGTAATCCCAGAGTGTGCCGGGAGGAAAGCTGAAATGAAAGTTGGCTTATTTGAAACTTGCTTTAAGGCCTACATATAACTGGCAACTTACTCAAAGTTCGCATCATCTGCCACAATTTCTCTGATCTTACGTTCGAAACCATCCTTCTCGGCGTCTTTGAAATTTGAAGCGACAGACCATAAGACACCCCAACCAAACATTTTACTCAACAGTGGTTTATACTCATCCTCTGTGCTATTGATCCACTTTTTCTGCTCGATCAACGAAGCCAAGAGTTCACAGAGTAAACACACCTTGGCGCTTGTCACCTGATGTATCATGTATGTGCCGTATTTGTTGGCCCACTTTAATTTCTTGTTGAAATACTTGATGAAGAGCGAGTAGAGGAATTCCATTTGTTCAGAGGTCAGTTTACTCGCGATTTCGCTTGCTTTCCACGAATCGACTAAGGGCAGCCAGCCCAAATCATCGGGATCCACATAAACCATGCCACAGCGTGAGACCGTGGCAGGCGAGGCTTGTGCCAAATCTTGTACTTCGAAAACCATATGTACCCAAGCGGTTAACTTGATACGTTCGGAGTTTGCTAGACACAGCATTTTATTATCGTCCAGTACAGTATTCAAATTTTCAATCCATACAGCGTCGACGGGACCATCGCATATGATCCATTGATGTAGTTCCTCTGTGAAGCAGAAAAGAAGGAGTTTTTGTTATATTTGTTGTATATTTTCTACAGTACCTTACCTTCACAATTCACTGCTGTACGCACAGCCAAACCCAATAAACCATCTTGCCATTCTAGCGTCTTTGAGTCCACGTAACCATAGAGCTCATTAATATGTACCGCTTTCGGATTCATTGTTTGCATAGAGACGGGTTTAAAGTTCGGACCTGGTACTTCATTCTCATACAAATAATTAAATGCAAATGCCAGATTGTGCAGCACTGTCGTTTTGCCGCCACCTGTTGGCCCGACCAACATGACACCCCAACGTACACACATTGTCTCGTATAACTGTATACCTTTACGCAGCGTGATTGCCACGGGTTGTAGATTCTTCAATTTTAGTCCTTCAATCATACCTTCTTCCAAATCTGGATGTGATGAATCGGGCAATTCCACACCCGGAAACAAATCACTAAGTATACCACGAAAGAGTCCAGCATCCTCAGCCAAAAACTTTGGTATATTAGAGTCACGCAAAGCGGCGATGAGTGTTATGTCTTCACGTTGATCGGGCGCAGCACGTTTCAAAGCACCCGCCATGACCAGCACAGACTTAACAGCACGCATACCGAAATCGTAGTGATTCTGCTGACTGAGCTGTTCACTGCACAACTTGTACATCTGTACCATTTTGTGTGCGAGTATTTTCGGATATTCAAAACCCTCTGAGTATAAAATAACCTCAGAGATAAGTGCATAATCCGGCACCATCATAGACATGGGACGGAAGAGTGCTTTTAGATTATCAGGTAATTCTGTACGTCCGGCATAACCCGGATTCATGGTGATGAAGACAGCGCAAGATTTGTTCAGTTTGATCTCGCGTCCCTCAAAGATGAAGCTGTAATGGGCGAAAGCTCATTAGAACTCTTAATTGAAGCCGATATTAGGATAGTTTCCATACCGTTTAGCATTTATTACTTTGGCATTTCGTATAGTAATCAGCTGCTGTGCAATCACAGACAACACTTCAATATCGATACGATTGAATTCGTCAAAGCAACACCAAGCGCCACATTGCGCCAAACCAGAGAAGAAGCGTCCCATCATTTTGTAGTCCAGGCCCTCGGAGCAATTGAAGACGACACATTGCTTGGCCACGGATTTGGCTAAATCCTTGGTTGTCTCCGTTTTACCCGTACCGGCTGGACCCGCTGGTGCGCCACCCAAGTCCATTTGTAAAGCGCCCATCAAACAGAGGTAACAGCGATCTGTGAGTGGTGTCAATACCAGTACACCACCGGCACCTAAGTATTCATAGTAGTAAGGTATATTGGCTGATGCCATGCGTGTGTAGACGCTGTCTGTGTCGATGCTCCAGTAGAAGCGTAACATCTTTAGCCAGTTGAAATCAGTACTGGGAAAGATAATGTCGTTTAATATGGATTTTTGGGTCATAAATTGAATTAATGAAAGGTCAACGGAAGTTACAAAGTCTAAAAACCACTCACTTCTTCGTCACCTCCTTATCTATCAAAAGTGTTACCGAATCCTTAGCATGCACATCGATTGTGATGAGCGCACAAAGCACTTTACGCAACAATGAAGTTATATCCTTACGGGTTAGAGCCGCTAAGGCAGCTAAATTTTTGAAACATTTCTTTTCAAATTCTTTCATTTTTTTAATCTTGGTGGATGGATCGGTTCTTGGATTATCCAAAATAAAATGAACATCGGCGGCCCACTGTTGTTGCGATATTGTTAGCACCACCTGATTGGGATGGTCTGAGAAAAGATACATTTTTAATACAAATATTTGTAATTGAAAGAAAATAAAATTCTGTACCCTGAAACCATTCATCGCGCTCTTTAGCCGGATAACATTGATAGCCGAAACGCATATAACGCTTGACAGCAATAAACATTGCCTCCTCGACTTTGCTGAGCCACTCTTCGACAGCACCACGTGCTTTGAGCCCTTTACCAAAGAGCAGTTTTTCGCCTTCGGGCGAAATGAAGGCAATTATATCGTTTGTCGGTATCATTTTACCGCCATCACCGCTCTCCTTCTGACCAAACTCCAGCCGATAGATGGCGTCGAAGCATTTGCGCAAGTGCGGCTGTACAGCTTGGGGCACACGTGTCTGAGCTAAAATCTCGAGTAGCTCATCATTGGATAAGAAATAGAACCTGATAAAATGAAAAATTATTTAATATTCATTAAGAAATTATAAAATTTCCATTACCTTGGGAACACCACACGCTTCACTTCGAGATATGCCTCCAGACCGCGACTAATCAAGTCCAGCAAGCGATTATTTTCATTAATTTCGTCGAAGGTATCACGATCGGTCATAACCGGCAGCGCTAGAGCAACCTTCTTCGCAGTACGCATAATTGTTTTGAAGCTTTTGTCGACAGTGAAAAACATTTTCGCCTCCTGTGGCAACTGACGTTGTATGTCGGGGGATGAGAATATCGCCTCCAAATATATCCATGTTGTTTGACAGTTCATCCAGACCTCTGTATTAAGAAAGAATGAGTAAATTAGTATATATAATAGAAGAGAAGAGGAAGGAGGCAAATGCAGAAGACTAAGGTGATGCTCAGAAGGAATCTAGTTGGTTCTTATGCGCAAGGAATCAATAATCGTACCCAACATCTCATTGAACAATTCCATCAGTTCGATCCACTCTTCGATTTTGGATTTTATCGGCCCCACAAACTTCGAAGCAGCTATTGTATTGATGTTTACAGTCGAGTCATCTAAGATTACTTGCAATTCCTCTGTGCCGGCCAGTATAAATACATCCTTTTGATCGTGATGACTGACAATCGCCAATTCCGTTTCCTTCCATATATTTTCAATATTCCTCAGCATTGCTTCGAGCTGTGACTCGCCGGTAGCTTGTGCTGAAATTTCCATCAGTATAGCGGCCTTATCTGGTTCGAATGCACCAGCCGCCTCATAGGTGGATATACGTATGCCCTCTTCTTGAAAGACGCGTATATTCAGTGCCGCCTCTATCTCGGTCCAGTGTCGCTATGATACAAAGGTAAAACGATATATAGAATCATATCTAAAAGAGAAATATATATCGTATGCTTACCGCCTTGAAATTGGGGTTTCGTAGGAAACCAATAACTGGCAACTTCAGTCTGAACTCTTCGGCAGAGTCTTTCATCTTTGGCACTATATTATTTGGTGGTAGATATTTTTCGAATTGCAAACAGTTTTTAAGTATTTTCATATTCAAATTATTCATTTCTTCCACATTCAAGTTGTTGAACTCCGTATCAACCCAAGTATCTAAAGCAGTAAACCATTCGTCCAGCGATTGCCATAAGTTGGTGCGTAGTCGGATCTCTTGGAATGTATTGTCCATTTCGAAAAATTGCGATATATCAATCTGTGTATATTAAGAATGAGTTCCAATATATATAAACTTTGTTAAAACTTTGCTTTCATTACCTTAAACTCCTTTTGATAACCAATATACTCTTCAGCACGTTCTTTACAGTCGCTAAGTTTCTTTAAGAGATCATCTAACATGGCCCTCGCTTTTTTGCTGCCTGTTTTCAACTGTTTAGGGTAGAAATATATTATAAATATTATAAAGCATTTAGCAGCCCTCTCAACCTACATCTAATAATTCGGGAACTTGCACCGCAAGCGCTATTTCATGTATCTCCTCATACAAGATCTCAATATCGGCTAGCATGCGTTCGTTTAACTGATTTATGAACTCGGGTCGCTTCGCTTGAGTCTGTTTCAGCGATTCAAAACCTCTATTCACCAAATCTTCGCAATCCATATAGTCTTCGCGCCTCTCATCTTCGCATGGTATTTCGAATTCTTTAATGATCATGAACAAATCATGAGCATAGTCAATATCTTGAAAGAGTTTGTTGAAATCTTCATCAATACGCTCCAGCATGCGTATATGTTCGACAATCTCCAATGTAGTTTCTGGTTCGGTGCGTATGAGACTGATGACATCGTGTGCCTCTTGTGTAATACGATCCACTTCGTCGGCGGCTAGTCTGTACAATATTGTATAGAGTTTTAGGGGAGTTTTTAGATTCTACTAAGTCAAGAGATATCTCTTATTAATATTGTTTGATTGTCTGGTTTGAAATCTAGACACTAAATCTAAATCCAACCTGCTTCAAGGTTCAAAGGTCGAATTTTAAGACCTCTTTGACTTTAGATTTGTATTCCTGTTTGAATCCTTACTCACTTTGGTATATATGTTGCAAGGACATTTTGCAGACTATGACAGATCGGGGTAACGGTTTCCTTAAAGCTACTTTGAGTCAATTTCAATAGACCCAAGTTAACAACCGATAAAATGCCATCCAAAGCGCGTACATTATTGCAGTAACGATGACAGTAAGCCCGTAATGCATCCAAATCTAAAGGATAGAGAAACGATTGGATTCAAGTTATATAATAATAGCTTAAAATAGTTACCTCGCTCCGATGTAAGTAACTTCGGATCTGTAGTCATATCGATCTCATAATTAGTGCGTATATTTTCGAAACGTTCGGCATAGAGCATAGCCTTTTCATATGCGTTGCGTATATAGGCGAATATAAGTTTGCTGAGAAAAGAAAGCCGCATTATTAGTTTTATATAAAATAATATATAAAGTAATACCCACCGATCGGTTTGAAATTGGACGTCGGTACGCAAGAGAAAATTCAAATCTGGTGCGGTCATTGCTAAGCGCTCCTCCTGGCGACCCATGATGGAAGGTCTAAAAGAAGGGGAGGCGTAGTGAGAGATATAAAAGAAAATAGTAAAGAAAATGTGTGATAATGGGAAAGAGAGAGAGAAAGAGAAAGAGAGCAAGAGTGAGAGTAATCAACTTATTTCTTTTATAAATTACATACTCTGTATATTGATAAAACATCTTGTCATCTGTGTAATTTTCCATTTCGGATACTGTCTCCAATATCAGCGAAGAGATACGTTGGAAAATATGCTTCAGTACCTCTCTAATGGATGAAAAAGCATTTTATATAATAAAAAAAAATAGTTTTCCAAAATAGTTTATTCATACTCTGAGGGATCCACATCAATGCGATCCGTTAGCATATAAAGTTCCGCTATGAAGAAAGGATTCTGTAATGAAAAGAGACATCATGAGTTTCCCCTTAATCTCCGTTAATTTTTACTGTAATACCGTTGGTATATTTTCCGGACGCGGCGCTTCGATTTGCTCATCCAGTCTTTGATTTTCTTGCAATTCTTCCATAGTCGGCGCGATCTTGTGATGTACTGCCATTGATTCAACTAATGCATGAAAACTCCTTGCGGTCAGTTGGTGCAACAAGTGGTACATTAAATTATCGCAATAGCTTAGGAAGCTGAAAGGATATAGAAAATTATGAGAAGATGAGTGTATTGATATAATACGAGTATAGGAGAATATTTTCAAGATTTGTAGATGAGTTAAAGCGTACAAATTGAGATTTCAAGATGTCCAGATAGGAAAGTTGTACAAAAAGATTACAGAGGCGACATGCAGAAGGTTTTATTTCGAAGTTATTCGACTCGTAGGCTTAAAGGATGTCTTAAGTCGACGGAAACGTCATATGTCTACTATCCGTTATCGCAGAATATATGAAGAGTAGGCGGTTCTGTCAGAGTCTCATTTGTATTTTCGATCGAAAGGATGCCGCACCCGTCTTAGGTCTCAAAGAGGTCACAATAGACCACTGGTCGTGGTGCTTTCCTCAAAATCAATATCTATCTAGGTCTCAAAGGTGGGCTTGACCGAAAAGAATTTGGTCGAGGTTCGCACTTCGAAGGAATATTTTTATCTTGGGGTCTGTGATAGAAACATTTATTACCGAAAAGAATTTTTTTAACTTACTTAGAAAGCATTTTGCAAAAGTTTCGCTTTTTTGCACGATCTGTGAAATTCATGGCTTCCTTCATTTTCTTAATTGATGGGAAGAAATTGATCTCATCAGTGGGAAAGAAACCGCGCTGTACTATAGCAGCGGTGCAGGCTTCAACTGCAGACGGTAGAAAAATAATTAAAAAAACATTTTCAATTTATATTATTCGTGGACTCACATAACATCGTTTTGGAACGATCGTGAAATTCGCGCAGCGTCGACTTCATGCGTTCATATACACGCATTTGCGTCTCCAAGAAATAAAATGGATGCCATTCTTCGATAACTGTAATTTGAATTCGAATCACGCTAAAATCCATAACTAAAAACCTTTTCAAAAACCGTTACCTGCCATATTAAGAAATGACAACTTATTCAGTTGCACTATATCTGCGCGAAACTGTAGAATCGCCTTGGCTAGTGGTGGTATTGCGATGAAGAGATGTTCTCGCAAGTAGTTGCGTGCGTCATTCTGTTTGCGCCACTTCACGGTCTTCTCCCAGACCTTGAAACCCTTCCACACGCGAAATACGGCAAAACTGTGTATCTTAATGATGCTTAGGAACTGTTGGAACTCCTGTTGCCATTGTGTGAGTGGCGTGAAAAAGTTCTCCGACAAATGCCAATAGGTAACACCATGTCGACTCATCGTGAAATATTGGTGTTTATTCGGTAGCTGTGCGTATTCCACTTCCCTGTTGGGATAATAAAATTTGGATAAACCTCGTTAAACTATTAGAATATTTTCCAATATTCATTCGTAAAACGTCCAAGCTATCTTTATGCACTAAATACTTTAAGATCCCACACAGAATCACATCTATAACCTCTAAAGCAGCTGAAGAACCTTCAAAAAAGGTTTTTCTGTACCCTTCGGATTTCTAAAATCGTCTTATAATTTTAATTCCATATTCCATATAAACTTATTCTCCTTAAAAAGATTAGGGACAAGGTAGAGGGCCTTGGAATCGGCTTGGATCTTTTCCTAGATTAACGACTAACCTAACCTCAGGTTCAAAACAAAATCACGGAATCACTTTTCACGGAATTGTCTAATTTATTTACATCCTAAAAGTAGGCTACATTTTATGTTTTTACATCCTCTCAAAAAAATAAGAAATTTCCGTTTGACTAGCGCTCGAAAAAAAATTATGAAATGGGAATTCTTCGCACAAACAAAAAAATTCAAATTTGATTCCTTTGTAAATACTCACATTAAACTGTAGGGCGTGAAATATTCGCTCGATTTGCTGAGCATATAGGTCAAATAGACGAAGCGGTCATCGGGATAGTTGCGCACGCGATTAATTAGCTTATTCAAATCCGGTATGAGTGAGGCGCCTGTCTTCATGGCGACCGTTTGACGTGCTGATTTATTGTCATAAGCGCTCGTACGTCTGCTGACTTGCGGCATATTGACGTGAAATGTCGCCTTTTTGCCCTGTAACGGTGCATATCTGATTTGCATTTCTTTCGCTTGCGAGCGATACTTCTCCATTTTCTTGCGATCCATCGTTTTTAGTCTCTCTTATTTCTTCTTCTTATTTTTTATGTGCTTGTTGCAAATATTTGCTGTATATTTATATTATTTTAATATTTCTTTGATTTTTCTTCAATAAAGAATAATTTTCTTTTTCTGAAAATCAAAAAATTTTCAAAAATAGCAAAATTCAATTTTTCTGTAAGTGGCACAGTGGCTTTCGGTGAAAAAGTATACTTAGAATTGAAAAATATTTTCTGAAATGAAAGTAAACAATTTTTTTCCATGTTGCCTTGTTTTTCATTGTTCACCTCGTTTTATTGGGTTTGTCATGGCAACATTGCGGTTGTGAGGCACCTGTTGCATGTTTGTTTATATTTTTGTTAACATATTTTTGTTTATTTTTCATGACTTTTGTTTATTGTTTATATTCTGAAGTCACTTTGAGATCACCATAGTAACGGAAGTTTGTTTAATTTGATTTTTGACTTTCTGTCTTTTTGACTGAAGTGTGTTTATTAGTGCTGGGCTTAAGATCAAGATATTTTTGTTTTTCTGGAATAATTATACTTTCGTATTAAAATTCATATTTGTGTTCCCTCGAGATTCTCCAACATTTTATATTGCTTTGTTCGGTTGACTCTTTAAATAAGTTTTACTGCAATCTGCCTCGAAACAGCTAAACGAGGGTTAGGAAATTTGTCAAGCTAGAAATAAAGATTTATCTGTGCCTGTGAGGTTTCCTCGCTTATTAAAAGTAGATTTTTACAAATTTCGGGCGAGTTTTTAACCATCTAACGTATTAAAGATAATTCTACACCCAACCCACTCAGTCTGTTGAAGTTCATCTTAATTCATTCGTTTTATTGCTTTTTTTAATTAATTTGAAAATCTATGAAGAGTGATGTTGAGGGTTCTAAATTAGGGTAGTTTAAATTTTTTTTTTATGTTTATACGGTCTCCTTGCAGGGGTAACAGAAACAAATATATATATAATATATGGTGGACAGAACTCGCACGTTTCTGGGGTATCAGTCACATTGACACATTCTAGCGAGAAGATATTATCTTCAAGGTTGGGTTACAGAAAAATTTACTGTTCGGCATTAGTTCGGGTTTTGGACCAATCTGTCTAACTATATGTTATCTAATCTAGAATGTTTAAAAAGCCATTGTGATTTCAGAGTATATTTCTAATTGAAGATGTACTTCATTTTATATTTCGTTTTCACAATAATTTAAGAAAGGACCTTAAAATTTTCAGTATTAAGATTAGGATGCAATTTACCAAGAACCAGATTACAAATGATTTATCCTCTATCTTTTAATTTCGAATAATTATATTCGATTTTGACTACTTAATGTGTAATCGAATGTGAAATACGCTGTTTGGCTTGTGGCGCCGTCCTGTTGGAACCACATATTGTCCAAGTACACATATCATCCAATTCGGACCAATAATGTTCGGTTATCACATTCACAGTAACGTGCCGGTTTTGATCTTCACGGAAGAAGTACGCCTCAATAACGCCTCCGACCGGGATGCAATGATGACTCAGGAGCATGTGTTAATTGCTGATTGCTAAAGATAATTTTTCGATGAAAATCCGGATCATTTTCAAGTTGTTGCTTAGCCAAATTCACGTAGAGACGACGTTTTTTGATGGTCAAGCGGCTTCAGTTCTTGCATCAATTTGATCTTGTAAGGATGTAGGCCAAATTCGCCACAACGACGTCACAGAGATGCCTAATGCTTGAGAACGACGTGGGAGAGACTGATTTGATTTTCTAGCGGCATGCATGTTCTCGACATTATCGGTACTTCTTTGTCACACTGACACGGGAACATATTGTACTGTGCCTGTTGATTCAAAATTTTCCACTAGACGCTCAATTGTAGATCTGATAGGACGATTATGATGACTGAAAAGAAATGAAGAGAAGAGAAAGAGGGGGAAATCGATCTCGCATGGGTTTGGCTAAGGAATATACTGGTATTGACCAACTTGTGAGGTGTATTATTATATTCCTTGTACATATACATATACTACATGGTATGTTCGTCGATATGTCATATATCACCTTCACATTTAACGTAAATGTATTCCATTTGGTGGGAATCAGAAACCTCACACTATATAGGTTAATCCTGATTGAGTCCTAATAGCATCTCATTCAGCGCCAACCCTTCAGATAAGTATTCTCTCTGAGAAGTTCTTCTTTTAATATAAGTTAATGACATGTAGCTGAGATCGAACTATTATACTGAACTCTAAATTGGGTTCTTCTTTATGTAGGAGGATAGCTTTTGTCTATGGTTGGTAGTGTAGGTAGTTTTTCCAGTAAACCTATCATTCCAAAGACAGTTTCCGCTTATTGGTTCTATCAGAATCATCATCAGAACGGAAGACGCTTTGAAAATAAAATCGGTTCCTTATGCCTAAGAGGGCAGTGGAAAATTGCAGTTCCTTTTAAGTCAAGCGATTCTTTAAGCTTCTGCAGCACTCTTAAGTATTATTTCTATTATTTCATCGTTTATGGATTTCTTTCTTAAAATATCTCAAACCAAATAAGCTCTCCCAAAAGAAGGGAAAAGACGATCCAATTTACTCACTTTTTTAAATAATTGAAATATAAAGAACCAATTTTATATTTTTAAAATATATATGTTTTATATAATTTATTATATTATTTACATAAATTTGTGTGTTAAAATTTACGACTTAAATAAAAAAAAAATAAAAATTTATACAAAAACAAAAAAAAATATGAAAATTATAAGAATAACTATTGACAAATGCATTCTCACATTAAAACTTATTTTATACATAAAATATATATTTACGCTTACATACATATCTACCTATGTATGTATGTATGTATTTATATGTATAGCGCTTTATAATTAATGTGTAAGTTGCCGGTAATGGCACACTAATTAACAAATAAATATATATAAATGTTCTTTTATCTAATTTGTTAACAACTAAATGCATGTGAACGTCGTATGTGTGTGTGTGGGTGTGGGTGTGAAGGTTGATTGTAAATAAATACATAAAAAAATTGAATGTGGAATTTCTACTAGATTTTCCTTTTCTTTGTAATGGGTACTATGAATAAATCGATTTAGCTTAAAATTATTCAAAAATGGAATTTAAACTCAACCAAGCTACTCATAATTTTTGGAAAATAAAAGAAGTAAGCAAAAAGTCGTTACAAAATGTAAGCAAACAGTGTAATAAATGATTAGGCGCAGAGAAATGTGTAGAAAAAACTTTGAGGAGAAAAGTTGCTTTTACTGTTCTAGTGTCAGTTACATTTCTGTTTCTGTTCCTGTTTCTGTTACTATGTTTTTACAGTTACTGTTACAAGGTCAGCTTCAGTATTTTTTTGCTACAGTTACAGTTTCTGTTTCTGTCACTATTCTGTTTCAGTTACTTATTGTTTCTGTCGCAGTTTCTGTTTCAGTTACTTTCTGTTTCATTTTCAGTTTCTGTTTCCTTTTCAGTTTCTGTTTCTGTTTCACTTTGTGCACAAATTAAAACTAATTAAACTTGAACTAAGTTAAAACAAAAAAAAAAATGTGAGCTATAAATAAAAGCACTAATTCAACATACAAATACAGTTGCTTTTGCCTGCCCTCCATTCAACTGCTCTACACGCCAACTTAAATCAACGCTTTTCGTTTTTCAACGTATTTTTTTTTAAGGATAATCTACTGACTGCTTAATGTTTTTCGCTTTACATATTAACTATTAGAAATGTTAGCGTAAATTATTTGCATTTCGCACTGCAACTCACTTAGCTTAAAAATTGCACACAACATAACGGTAATATTAACAAAATACATTTTTTCCGCTTAATAATTTGTGCTTAAAATGAATTTCTTTTGTTTTTCGTTGTTCATTTAATAAATGTATCGGGCGTTGCTTGTGCTTGTAACGGCTTCTCGATCCACATTTATGGTAATCACCATGGTTGGTCAATAATGTCCGCCACTATGTCTATGGTGTTCCCGTCTGCCAGCCGATTGATCGCGATATTCGCCATTGCGTGTGCTGCTCTTGTGATGATGGTGGTGATGGCGTTTCTTTTCGCCAGCTAATGAAATGAATGCCACATCAGTTTATGTAAGGTTAATAAATTCAGTTCACAAATATTTACCTTTTAGACACACATCGGAGACGACCATTTCAGAGTTATCACGCATGCCATAGTTCTCACGACCGACACTGTAAGGAAAATTAAATTGGTGTTAAAAAATTTTGAAGTTAGAAGATGTTATTCGAGATTTTTTGTTTCTGAAAATAATTTATCAGATGAGTAACGATTCTTAGTAGAATTCTAGTGATGCTAAAGAGTTTTGAGTTTTATATATGCGTTCTGTTAATGCCTTGTTTTGACATTATCAAGGAATTTTTCCAAAGTTGAGTTCAAAAGGGCTTAAAGATTTAGATTTGGAATTTTTCTAGAATGCCTAAAAAGCTGTTATTCAAAGTTGAGGTCAAAAGAGCTTAAAGCTTTTGATTTGGAAGCTCAAAAGCATGTTTTAATTATAGGCAAATAGATCTAAGATTAGGACAATCAATTTTGTTCATATTAGGCCGGTTTCAGCTATTCGTTCTAGAACTAATAACTATTAGACACATATAATACTATATTTGGACTTCGAAGTTTGTAGATCAGTGAGATCACAAACTTTCTCTGAAGTTCATCTATACATTGTCTCTCGAAAATGACCTATGAATATATAAAACTCATCAGATAATGGTTGCAGTTTCTACTTTCGTATAACCTTCGTTTTGGAACGTAATTGATTGACCGTGAATATGAAATTATTAATAATTTTACTGACGTCACTTTAGCGACACGTAAAAGTTTGCTCTTGATCACTTCTTTATAAAAGAAGATAATGAACTAAATTTTTCCTCAAACTAACAATTGTGTTTATGCTCTCTCTAAAATTAAGATTAACCCACCGATCAAGATTCTCTCTGGAACGCTGCATATTCTCACGTAAATTGTCACGAGAGTGCATAGTTGGTGGGTCAAGTGTATCCTTGCGGCGTAAAGCATGTTGTGTGCTGCTCTTCGAAGCAGATTCGTGTAGGTTTTCCCAAGCTTGGCGGTAGTAACTAGATAGATGAGAGGATTTATGTTAATATATTTCAAATAATTTCTGGAGAAGTTTTGCTTTCACATACAAATATTATAGAATAGTATTTTAAAGAACTTACCGATTCAGTCCATTGCGTGAACCCGAAGTAGAGCTATCGAACGAAGCCACTGTATTGCAGTCGGGTGATGCGCGATGACGATAGTGTTGGGTAGTGCGATTTCTAAACGAAAGAGAGAGAAAAGAACAAAGAGTGCGATTTAGTAGCAAGTGTTTCACAAGTTCAACGAAAACACACATGATAAGGCACATTTAAGTAATTGAATACAGGGCGTGCTGTGGTATATGGATTGCAAAGCACCATTAGGGACACAACAAAGTTAGACACAACACATTTTTTTTTTCAAGAAATACAAATACAAATTACATAAAAAATATATAATGAAAGGACATTTAGAGTATACAGTGCCACAAGTAAGAAAGCTGGAGGATGTCTTTTGAAACTGCTAGGTACTGAGACAGCTTTTAATTAATTCTTAATTATTTTGATTTCTTAAATTCTTATTAAATCCCTCGATTTCTTATTTGTGCTACTGTATGCTACTACTGGTGAATAATATATGTGAATGGTGACTGTTGCATGTTTGCGTGCATTTCGAGTTGTGTTCACTGAAGAAGCCTTGGCCGTTGGGTACAGTGTTGGGATATGAGCGTTCAAACCACCAAACCGCTTTCAGACGCCGGTGTACGCTACAGTTTGCGATAGCTAATTAAACATACAGACACACACATACTTATACATATACATATAGAATGGGGGTTAGCATACATATACGTGCGATTAGGTACTGGCGCAAAAAATATTCTAAGATTTTCTTGTGATTTTTTTTTTAATTTTTTTTGTTTATTTCTTTGGTTTGCATGGATGAGTGGGTGACTGGTATAAGTGTGGCTATGCTTGGATTATTTACTGATTGTTTGGATGGTTTGGTTGGATGGTTGTTTGATTGCGTGCACAGACAAGACAGCAAGGCGGCAGCATTGCATTTGCTTAATACGAGTTGTTTTTGTTTTTTTTTATTAATTTAATTATTATTTAATTTTGTTTTTGTTTATTTATTTAATATATTAACATTTCCCCCAGTTGCATGAGTAACCGTTTTATTCCTTAGTGAATCAGTGACGAATATTGTATGGTGTACATATGTAAGTAAATGTTGTTGTTTTGTGGCTTACATGTCTGCTGCGTGCGCTCGGTTTGCATTTAACGGTTGCTGCTTTTATTTTCGGTTTTTCTTTCCATTTTTCGTTGTTTTTATATTACTGTTTTTTTTTTTGTTTTTGTTCATTAAAAATATGGCCTTTATGTTGTACTTAAAAAAATTCGTTTCGTTTACTTTGCTATGTTATTTCCTTTTTTCTTCACATAAAATTGAAGTATACTATTTCAAGATTCTTTGGCACGTTAACTCGATTTGCTTGCGATCGATTGCTTATTGATTATTTTGTATTTTTCATATATTTTCCTCTTAAATTCTCGTTTCCTCGTTAGATGTTTGAAATCTAAAAAACATCTTCGCTCTCTTTCACTCACTCTCTCTCTCCCCCGCTCTACGCATATTTCTCGCTATCATCCTCCTCCATTGCGGCGGTTTGCTTTTGCGCTGCGGCGCTTTTCGTCTTCTTTTCCGGCCTCTCTTGCGTTGGATAATTACTAAAGTAACCCGCCCGCGCCGTATAACCACGTCCATAGGTGCTCAACTCACGTCGTCCTAATTTCTGATCGTCAAATGGCAGCGCCAATACGCTATACCAGAGCGAGGGTGGTCCGGCATAGCGTGTGGAGGAGCTGATGCTGCTGTGCTGATCGTAGAAACGTGTCGGACTGATGTAGCCGTTACGTGTTACGTGCTGTGCTCGTTGTTGCGTTGACGTTGTTGTACTAAACTGTGTGCCAGAGGTACGTGTGTTGTTGTAGTTGTTGTTGTTGGGTGGTGGAGGGAATGGTAGGCGTGACCTGTGTACATGGTTGACACAATAACATTTTGCATTGTGCCGCCTGCTGTTCGAGGTGCTAAATGAATGACAACAATATACAGACAACAACAATACGAGATTACAAATGCATGAATGCGGAATTTGTTTTTTTTTGTGATTTTGCTCTGTTTGCATTGAATTTTATTGCGCTTTTGGTGGATCTGATACGATTTTGTGGTTTGACAAAAGATTGTTTGTGGATTCTTTATTATGGGACTTCCAAAGTCGTCAAATATTTGAGGGTATGAGAAATGGGAGACAACTTTGTTGGAGTTAAAAACATTTTTGGACAAGAAAATATGGAAAGGGGAAGGAAATATGAAGATAAGGAATTTGGAATAACAACGTCCATCTTGGCACAACTTGAATTTCTTCTGGATCTCTCAAGTTTAATTTTATCCCTCCCTTTGTGTGTGTTTTTAGTAGATAAGACATTCAACTTTTTTGGATATTACTTCCGATCTTTAATCTAATATAAAATCAGTTACTTTTGGGTTAAAAGGGCCCGACTGTATTGATTATAATACCCTAATCTCTCTGGCTCAAACTCTCCGAATCTTTCAGCTAAAGTTCGGATAAAGTCTGGTTCGTTCGAATTATGCAAACCCGACTATAGTGAGAAAGTTCTCCAATCTCTCTAACCCTCTCTCTCTCTCACTCTCTTTGCATTCCTTTCTATCTATATCAATCCAAAGATCGAGTATTAAAATTTGTTGACATCTCTTTCATATATGATCCAAAGCCCTTTTGGCTGCTCTTGTTTGAAAATTAAAAATTTAAATGGGAATATATTCTAAATCTACAATAAATGGGCTGAGAAGTATTAGTTGGACGAAAAGTATTCTACTAATAATAATTCTCAATACTAGCTTTCACTCTCGACATACTTCTCAACCTCTTCGAAGGTCTTGAGAGGGTTGTTAGAAAGTAGTTTAAAGGTTCTGCTATTCCAAGTGGAATAAATGTATTAAGAGTCGTTATAATCTACTAAATTTTGTAGGGTTTATTCTTTCTCTTTTTCCCTAAATATATTTTATAATTAATTTTCTAAGGTTGTGAAGAAATGATAATAGAACCGAGCTGGGAACTTAGGCGAAATGAACATGGTTAGTCCTGCATATGGTTCCACACAAAAAAAACGTATTGGGTTTGATGAATAGAAGAGGTCTCACATGGGTCTTAAAATTAAATACAAACATTATTTAGGTGCGAATATAACTCTGTTGAGGATATGTAGAACACTGTACTAAGAAACTAGTTTAGTAAACAATATCAATATTTACAAATATTTAATGAGAAAAGCACGCAGTGGATTAACCAATTAGGGAAACCACTGCGAACACTCTTCTATTTTTTCTCGATATAAACCAATTAGGAATGGTGCAAATAAACAAGCTATCTCACTCACCTTCTCACCAAAATGATGATTGTCGTGATGACGGCAGCCAAGAAAACGAAACCGCCGAAAGCGCCCAAAGCGACAATGGCGCCCAAATTAAGTTTAGCCTCCTTGGTCTCCTTGCGATCGGCATTGTCCACAGCGAACGGTACATTGACATTCGGCGATTGATTGTGTCGTATATTAACGCTATCGGCAATTTCATTATCCTGTGGATGGGCGTTCAGAATAATGTTCTGAGTGTTGCGTGTTGTGGACTCCACCGGAGCGTAAGGACGTGTACGCGAAGTTGTCGTGGTTGTGGTCGTTGTAGTTGGCGCATGATAAGCCGGTGTTGTGCTAGTGCGTTTGGGTATAGATACAGGTCTGAGGGTGCGACGTGGTGGGAATTCTTCGCGTACTGTACCGGGTACAACGTAGGTGACCTCCTCATCAGAGTCTATTGAGGTTGAAAAAAAGAGAATTTATTTGATTAAGTTCATACTTGATATTCGGTAAACAACTTTTTCACGAAAACTTACCGCCGCCAAGCAGATCCAGTTGTGCTGTAGTGCTCGTGGCCTGAGTAGTGCTGGTGGTCGGTTTGTAAGAGGGTTGTCTTGAAGTTGAGGTGATGCGTGGTTTGTACGAAGTCGTCGATGGTGCCGCGGGTGATGCTGTGGGCGGTTGTGTGGGTGGACGTGTTGGTGGTTGCGTCGGCGCTGGTGTAGATTGTTCAAGACGTACGCAACGCGGGAGAGCGCTGCTCCATTGACCAGTAGCCAAACAGGTGAGCACTTGTGGTCCTTCGAGACGGTAACCAGGTGGACAGGAGATCTCGGCCTTCGAACCGTAGTAAGTGCCATTGGGTGCGGATATGATAGTGTTGTAGTAGTTGCCTGGTAGGGTGTCACACTCAACGACTATGGAAGATAGAGAAGACACAAATTAAATATATTTTACGTAACATAATAACATTTAGTAGAACTTACTTTCACAACGTGGCGGTGGTCCGTTCCAACGTTCATCAAAGTCGCATGTGAGCACAGCACGTCCAATCATCTCATAACCCTTAGCACATGCATACTTTACTACGCTGAGATAACCGACGGTACCGTTGATCAGATCATATGTACCATGTGGTATAGAAGCAGGCAGTCCACACTCGATGTCTGTGTGAGAAGAACAATTGTATTAGCTGTCTCTTCGTATGAAGCTTAATCCAAATTTACTTACATTTACAAACGGGTGGGAATTCATTGTAGAAACCTGTCTCCAAGCAAGTGCGTGTTGCCGGTCCCACCAACAAATGATTGGCATCACAAGAGTAATTGATCTGAGCGCCCACTTCAAAGCCATTCAATGCGACCATAGTTGAGTTTGGTGGCTGTTCTGGGCGACCACAAGTCTTAGGCTGATGCTGACATATGAAATTCAACAACATATTACAGTTCGTGTCGCTCCAGAGCCAACCCTTCGAGCCATCGAAACGTGCACAATCCTCATCACCACCGGGATGATTCCAGAAGGAGACCGCCACCTCCTCGCCATTCACCCACTTCCAGGTGCTGCGATCTGTGCCATCACGTACAGCACCCATCCAGTATTGTGAGCTAATATCGGTACGATGACGACGCCACAATTCCCAACTGATGAAACCCTGCAGCGCCGGGTTACTCTCGCTAATAAGTGTGCCACCACGTGAGCGACAGAATGAAAGTGAATCCAAGAAGTTCAATGGCTGACGATTGTAGAAGATGTAACATTTGCCATTGTACGATGCCAACGCACCTGGTGGCTGATCGCGGAAGGTGGGACAGCGTTCAATGGGCAACGCCTGATCGGTGTAAACGAAAGCTTCGCAAATGGACAATTGATTCGGTGTGGTCGTCTCCAAGTGTACAGAGACGAAAGCACCGGGCATGGGTGGATTGCAAGGTAAAAAGAGTGGTTGACCCTCTTCGAGCAGACCCGTGAAACGATTACAAATCGGATTAGTGCCGAGATCGGGACGGTTATTGCCGACGCGCACAACAATCGTGGCGGGTTTGTTACCTGCAAATGGAGAAGTAGGAAAAAGTTAAATATAAAATAAAAATGTAGTAAACAAGTCTTCCTGCAGTTCATTGACCGAGCTCTGTAGCTCCAGTAAACAAAAAGATCAAAACTACTCAGAGCTCATACGAACTTAGTGGGTTCAACTAAGCTCAACTGTGCTACCAAAATCTTCCAGCGTTTGTTTTGGTGCTACTTGTTTCTGCAACTCGAATAGCAACGACCACAACAACAACAACGTTAAACAACAACTACACGATCGCTCCAGCTACATTACTTAGTGAAAGTAATCATAAATTGTGTGGAGCAACCACAGACACCGGCAGTTGTGGCTGCGGCTGCAACGACAAACTCTCAAGTGATCTCCACTCGTCGCGACCTCAACACTCCATTCAGCCACGGCGCGTATGACTCACAATCCCATACTGAGAAGTCACATTGAAAGCGAACAGCCGGTGCAGACGACAATCGCGCAGACGACAGCCCGCAGCTGCTGGCTGCTGCTGTTGGCTTGTGGAAAAATCGAATTTTGTCGTTTGAGAAACAATTCAAAAGGCACGACATAGGGACCAATAACAATGTCGTTGCATAGAAATGAAGCTGGTGTCGCTGGTGGAGCTCTGAAGGTAAACAAAAATCACATAACTCCGTTGGTTGCACGACTGGCTGGCTGGCTGGCAGACTGGTTGACTGTCTGCTTGGTCGCATTGTGTGATTAAATGAAGTGAAAGCTAAACGAACGCTTTGGTGTGCACGTCTGATAACACTTTACAGTGTGTCGAAGGGAGATTGTTTTGCCGGAATGTAGACACAGTTCGGGAGGCATGTGTTTCGGTTCTAAATATCAGTAATGTCTTTAATTGCCAAAATCTTCGTAAATAAGTCTGATAAGTAGACCAAGTATTTCCGGATAGATTGGTCTGATTAAATCTCAAGAGGAGTTCAAGGTTTAAGAAGAGTCTTATGTAGTTGGGAACAGTACAGAAAGTTCCATCTGAACTTGAGATCATTAAAAGGTTAATATTGTCTGAAGCTAGAACTGAAGAAACTGCGTGATAGATGCTTCTTGAGCTCTTTTTGTTAGCATTTTCTTAATAATACCTACTTTCTACGATCTAATGTAAGATTAGATGATGTAAAATACATAGACCTTTCTCCTGAAGGAGGTTGTGGTACTTAGAGTAGAATCAGGTTAAAGAAGCTTAGCTCGATGTGACTATTTCGAGAGTTAATTCCTAAAGAACTCTGAGTATATTCCAGAGTGTCTTTATGATACTTACCACAGCACGACTTGCCGAAATCCAAACGAACCAATTGCACCATATAGGGTTCCAGTAAATTCACATACCACCAGGGTGAACGTTCAGGTTTAGTGAGTGAACAGGTTTCCGGTGTAAAGAATGCCGATGTTGAACCGTCGATAGCTTTTTGTGGTGCACCTGGACCATCGGTAGAGATTTGCATTGGTGCTTTGCCGGCGGCGACATTGAGTACTAGAAGATAAAAGAAAGTAAGAAAGAAAGTAGAAAAATTAGTTAATAAATTAAAGTAAAGAATAGAGGGTTATTTTGATAACTTATTAATATATTTCATAGATATATGTATATTTCATTAAAAATGTCGGTATTTGGCTATAAATTGTAGGAGAAGAACAAATGAACCCTGTGTTTGGAGCTTTGGTCGTACTTTGAGGTTTTTTCTTGGAAATCATGGATTGGAAATCGATAGTTGAATAAAGGTTTCTAGTGATGGGCTGAATAGGTGATACTCAAACAGCTAGCTATCCTGAAATAACTCAAAAATTATCTATAAACCTAAGGTGTATGCTAAATTGTTTTGGAGAGTAGAGAGCTCTACTGAAGTAAATGATTGTTGGGAGTGAATAATTTTGTGGAAGGGACCACAAATCGTAAAAAAAATTATGGTCTGGTGAAAAAAGTTCTAATTCATGTAAGAACTTGCATATAAAAATGAGTTTATGTTCGAACAAAGTTTTCAAATCCATGACAAATCAAAAAATGCAACAACAACAAGCAATTAAACACAATTTAATATAAAGCCAACACATCATTAACCACTTAACAACGCATATCACTAAAGCCACGGTAAGCGCTAACCACCCACAAGCCGTGCGCGATTCTTGTGCGCGTGTCATAAAGCAAATTCCTATAGAATTAGTGGTGGTTTCTGCTTGGCGGCACTTTGTTGATGATGTCAAGGTTGTTGTCATACCAAAAGCGCATATAAGAGACATACAAGTGTCTACACAAATATACACTAACCACATATGACTGCTTATTAATAATGACAATTTGCTTTGTTGTTTTTGCTCTGCCTTTTTTGTCACACAGTTATTCATAATTTCCATTGTTTACCGTTTCACATAATGCTTTACAAGAATATTTTAATTTCGCGATTTTTTTCAAACAGATTTTCATTGCCATTTGCCATTTTCCTTTTCATTGCAATGCTGTAGTTGTTTTTACTTTTGTTAAATTTGTTGCGGTTTTTCTGCATGGAAAATCACTTGGAGTGTGGCAAAGCTTGCGCTTTCGCTTTTCAAACAAAGCTTCTAACCTACAGCTACAGAGGATGTGACTGTGTTTGTCAGTGCTCACATATGAGTACTCATGGGAGCTCATATCTTGTATTTTTCTGCATCATTCACATCTCCGAAAGCCAAAGCGAAATACAAATTCGGTAATTGCCATATAAGGTTCCACCAATGCAAACAAATAGGGTTGTCCTTGCCTCTTTCTCTCTCGGCAATTGTGCGTTTTGTAATCGCTTGTAATGTGACCGTGTGTCTTTACATATGCCCTGACTAAATGTCTAAATGGTTATAGTATTTTTTTGTAATTATCTGCATTTGTTTCTTAAACTTGACGAATTCAAAATTGCTTGGCTGCACTAAGTAAACGCGGCTGAATTTGTGCGCTTCGTGCTTTGCGAGTGTGAAATGTGTCAGGGTTATAGGTCTCTAAACTTTTGCTCTTGAACGCGTGTTTAGCGTAATTTTCCAAGGGTTTAAGTGATATTTACTACACAAATTAAATTATTACATGTTATTATCTCTTTAGTTGGATTTATGAAAATAAATTGGTTAATGAAAATAATTTCGAAGTAACAAATATTATATTTAAGTGGGGTAAGGTAGAGTACTGGGTATGTATGTACTGTATATGTCTAATGTATTATAGGCTAAAGACTACTGGTTTATCTTTGCCGAAATATAGTTTTATTGGAACTGGCGTGGGGATTTTTAGAGGTTGCTATCTGTATACAAATATTTTAACGTTATATGCGCCCGAAGATGGATAATATAAATGAAAAAAAATATATGTACAGTAAAAGCTCTTTATTCGCGGGGTATACGTTCCATAAATATGCCGCGAATACAGAAACCGTGAATACGGGATGGTAATTTATATGGGATTATAGGGGATATGTTCATAGGTGACAAAAAAAAAAAACAAATAGGTATATAAAAAATTGATTTAGTTGAAGTTTTTGAATATTTTAACTAATTATCTTAAGGCTTAGGCAATGGTTTGAAGAATTTTGTAATTTTTTCTTGCTTAGCAGTTTTCAAAAGCTCCTTCAATTCAGACTGATACACAGCAGTCGCATTAGCAATTTGTCTCTTAAAAATTAGACTTCGTTCCATAGATTCTTAAACCTTCATTAAGATTTTTCAAATTGAATGTCACGTTTCCAGTGCTTGTTGAAGCCTCTTCTTCAATAGGTTGTGTTCAGTTCCATGTGAGCCCCTTCTATATGGAAATATTACCAAAAGTTCAAAAATATTGCGAAAATAGTGGAATATTTAAAATTCTCTTGTAATTAGATCTATTTTAATTTTTTATTAGTACATTCGACTAGAATATTGGGTTGGGTACCTATTGGAATAATTTTATTATTATGTATGTGCTTATTAGATCCGCGAATAAAAAATTTTTTAGTCGCGAATATAAAAATTGGGTCTCATTTTTTTAATCAGCGAATAGAGAAAACGCGAATAAAGGAAGCGCGAATAAGGAGCTTTTACTGTATATCGGAAAAGGATAAGCAAAAAATTTATTCAACAGAGTTGCCTCCCTCTCGAAACGAAAAAAAATTAACCAATAAGCATATATTTCATACCAAATTATACAATATTTATAAGCATTTTATAAGAAAAAAGAGAATAATGACTTTTGAAAAGGGTTGCCACCTTGTAAAAATGCAAAATAATTTGTATTACTTTCTGCCTGGTTTGTCAAACTGATATCTTACAGACTTCTATAAAGATATTATTTTGTTTCTCTAATTCAAAATATGGTGTGTTTATCAAGATTAAAATTTAAAATATCACTTCCTATATGAAGATAACATTTTTTGAAAATTCAATTCTAAATTTATAAATATTTTTTTCTTTTTTTTTCAGAAATCAGCGATTTATGCTTGCGGTAAGTTCAGAAAGATATATATTTATTGTGAAATATTAAATATTACATACAAGATGACCCAAAATTATTACAAAAATTCCCAAAAATAGACCTAATTTAGATGTCTAATTTTTTTATTTGAAAAACTGTGATTTAATATTTAAAATTACATGCTATATTTGAGTAAGAAATCTCTCATGAGATCTATAAAAAATAGGCTTTTGAAAATTTAATTCTGATTTTATAAAATATTTTAGCTGGCAATTGCAAGCATTTAACAAATTATTCTATATGTAATTTAAAAATGATTTATGAATTATATTTCATTTTTTTTTCTTTTTAACCTGAACCTGATCAAAGCAGACCTATTTTTGTATGGGAATATCGAAAAAATATTTGCATTGAATATTATTTTTTTAAATGCAGGTTTCATGGTATTAACTGAAAATTCGAATGCTTTTTTTAATTTTAAATAAATTTAAAATATTAAAAAAAATATTTAAATATTTAAAAATCAAAAATTTGATTTTTGTTAAAAAAAATATTTAATTTTTATGTTAAAAATAATTTTTTTGTATTTTATTTATTTTTTAACTAATTTAAAAGCCCTAAACAATATTTTGAAAGTTCTAAAATTATTAGACATTAGATGAAAATATTAAAGCATTCAAGATCAATAATATGAAATGATTTTAGAACAGAAATATTTTTTTAAAATTAATTTTAATTTTTAGTTGTAATTTATTTATCTTTATTAATCACGAATTTTGTGATAATATTTTTTATGGAAAACCACCATACTCCATTTATAAAATCTCTAAAAATTTATAACAAATTATATGAGTATGTTGTAAGCTGCTTTAAAGAAACTTGCTGGTTCTAGACTGTGCTACGATTGTAAACTTTTCAAATTTCTCAAAAAAATATTCAATTTAATTATACCCGATGCCATATCAAAATCAGTACAAATAAAGCACAATAACCAGTTTCAGAGTAGAGCATTTGTAGCAAGTTCGTTGCTTAAGTCTTTTGTTCATACTCGAGTTAGGTGAATCAAATCAGATTTATTAGCAAACATTTTCAGTGCATTACTTTTATTTATTGCTTTTGTATATTTTTGGATAATAATTAATTTTTTAATATATAATTAATTTTTTTTTTTGGACGGATATTTGCATTTGTTATATTCTGCTTTCAAATGATATTTCAACTGAGAACACACTTTTTCCAAAGCAATCTCTTAAGCACTTTATGTGCAAGCAAAAATAAAGCCTAATCGCACACAGCTGACATTCGCCGCAATTGTAATTTATCACTAAATAACCGTTATTAATTAATTCAACATAAAGTCTGACTAATTCACGCAAAATGCCGCATTAACCTCATTTCACCTCTACAAATGCGCATAATTTGCATATTTTCACTTTGGCAGTAGAAGAAAAAAAATCAATTTATTTTCAACGCAAAACCAAATATTTAATAATTAAACGATTAGTTCCACACAAACGCAATTGCAAACGCCATTCGCTGCGTATTTTAGCCGCTGAGGCGCCACAAGTGTCGTCCAAGCGACGGTTTATGCCAAATTTGTGTTGGATTAAGTTGAGCAGAAGATTTGTCATTGCCAACGTTGTGGTGTCACACTCGGCGTAATTAGTTACGGAAATGAATAACAAATCCGTTACAAATGCACGCAAATTAAAAAAAAAAAAAAAACAACAACAACAAACACCACCAACAAATTGTGCAAAAATGCGCTCAAGCCAAACGCAAGAAGGCGCCGCAGATAAGCGACCATGAATTTTGGCTTGCATGACGAATTGCGAAAGATGGCAGAGATGGCAGAAGTGAGCAGCAAATGAAAAGAAATTTCCATTTTCATAAATAAGCAATTGCGAAATGTGTGTATGTGCGCAAAGCAGAGTGATGAAGAAATGGAGTGTCAAAATATGTCAACAGAAACAGCAAATGTACAAGTGACTGTGCGGCATTTTGTTAGAAATAAATAAAAAAAATTGCAACAACAACAACAATGTTTGTAAATAAAGTAGTTGCACTGTTTTTAATTGACATGCAAACGTCAGCAATTAAGCACAACTCAGGCGCCTGCGTCGACGCCAACACTTGTACTCTACGATAGTTATGATTCATTGTGGCGTTAAAACATATGTGACACCTGCTACTGTGTGTGTGTGTGGTAATACAAATTAATATACATATGTATATATATTTACATACATATTATACTTATAAAAACTTTGGAAAAATGTGTTGTTGTGCAAGTGACGTGCCGGAAAGTTGCAATAAAATGCATTTCTTATACACGAGCTGTGTTTATAAGTAAACATTTATGTGTAAGCCATTAGAAAAAACTTAAAGCAAATTTCACTTTTATGCGAAACTAATTTTTTTGTTATATGCCTATTGCACTTTTCCGCCATTTTGTTTATTACTATTTTTCTTGTGCTCTTATTTCTTGCACGATTTCAACCGTAAAATCGTAATAATACACGACGATTTTATTTTGCTGTAGGTGATAAATATGAACACAGAAAAACGCTTCATTTATGTAAAAAAAAAAATAATTTGAAAACATAACGGTACTTCAGAAACATTTTTTTTTATTTAAATGGCTTAGTTATGCTACAATAAAAAATTGTTTGAAAAGTTTTCGGTTTTGACATTTAATTTCTGACCTTCGTTTTTTTTATTCCACTTCTTCTTCCTCTTTTTCTTTAATTTGTCTTTTTTAAGCACTTCCGTAATAAATAGTATGTGCTAGTGAATATATATACAGTAAATAAAATATTAATGTTGGAAAGTGGATGTCAAAATGAAAAATAAAAACAGTTATAGATGAAGAAAAGAGAATATATTATTATTTTTATACCTACAGCTAAATTTTGTTGTAAAATTTAATAACAAAGTGAAAGAAATTTCAAAAAATTGTTGCTTAATAAAGATTTATTGCTCCTTTCCTTTTGCCTAATACTAAATAAAATACAAATTCTACAATAACCTGAGTATAAAATTTCAGTAAATGAGAAACAAATATTTGTGAAGATACTATATATTTCATTAAATTTGTCCAAGTCATTTAGAAATAGTAGATTAGAAATTCAAAAAAAAAAATTATTATAATAGCTTCTTTAAGATTAGTATGAATTAGTCAAGTTTTATCAGACCATTTTTGAGTGTTAGAATTGCTTTCTGGTTTAAAAACTACTTCCTAGAAATCATTTCACATCTAAATATGGAAAGACACTACAAAAATACCATCCATTCAGTTATTGTGCTCTTAAATGTAATATTATACTCCTTTCTTTATATCACTGAACTCATATTCGAATAAAAAATCTTTTAATTTTATTATCCACTGGTTTGGAAGACAGCACATTCAATAGAAAAACGATTTTTGTCTTCTTATTGCTTTTTTACAACTTTTAGGTTAATTCAGCAAATATTTTCTATTTTATTGCAACTCTATACATTTTTAACGACCGTTTTTGAACCTTTAACCTCAAAAAAATTAATTTCAACTTTAAATCGGAATCCTAAATGTATGCTACACATTTAAAAAATTATTACATACATTGTTGCCTACATCCAGGCGCACACAATTAATATAAATATTTCACAACTTTTTGATGTATTATATACATATGAGTTCTCGAAAAAATTTGTTGTAATTTATTGTTTTTGTTTTGTGATAATCTTTATTTTTTATTTTTTGGTTGATCTATTATATTTAATATGGATATTTTCGCAAAAAAGGGTTGAGGTCATTTCAAATACACATTATTTTGAAACCCTATTAAGCAGTAAGTGCTCTGAAAGTGCCAAACAAATTTATCTCCTTCAAGCATCAATTATAACTACACATAATCTCTTCCAAATCGACTGTATTTGTAGAAGAATCTCACCATCACCGAGGTGCTGCATTATAATTAAATAAACTTGCTATATCTCCAGCTGTTGTTTAGACAGTTTACTGCATGAATGTTATTGTTATTATGTTATTATTCTATGCGCCACACAAAAGCGCAGTTAGAAAATCGTGTGCGCTTCAACAATTTCATTGTCAGTGTCCATGCTCTGCTGTCCATTATACGAGTAAATAACAGACATAAGTGTGGCAACATGTTGAGCAACAATGAAATGTTGCAGAGCTGCCGTTTACTGTTGCAGATTGCAGCACAAGTGTTTAGCTATAAACTTATATATTTGCTTTGATCAGAGCCATATTTATTTGCTCTTATTATGCATTCCATCGCTGCAATATGTATATACAAATATATTCTTGCACTTGCTTCTAGCTCTTTTATGCAACCACTTACAATCTCCTAGCACATTTTTATTGCAATGCCAGACAATCGCTGCTACAACTTGCTACTGCTTTTGTTATTGTTGCTTTATTGTTTCTTTGTCCACTGTGGCCATTTGTGCTTTGCACTTGCAAGCCATTTGAATTGTTCGCATACTTTTCGCGGCAACATTCGCCATATATGTTCTAATACTAGTCTATAAAGTCCACTTGTTTATTATTCAATTCTTTCAGGTTTAAATACCGTTAATTGCATTCTTATCTAACCGTTTGGATTTGGTCAACAATGGCAATGCGACGGCAAGCATGTGCTTACTGTGCGTTGTGTGAGGGGGGAAGTGCTGTGGAATTGTGTTGTATATATACTTATGTAAGATGTGTATGCTGGAATTTACAGCTATTCGTATAGAAAATACCGTTATCTACTTAAATTCGTTTGATAACAAAATAGTTTGATCAAATAGGAAAATGGAGCATTTTTGGTCCAGAAAATATAATAACTTTATGCATATTAGGCTAGAATCTGTTATAATATAAATTAAATATTTTCTTTATTATAAACATTTGAAAAAATATTTTGTTCTACTATTAATACAAAAATATTGGACTAAATCAACAAATCTCTATATCGAGTTCGTTGCTTAAGTCTTTTATAACAACAAAAAATTATTTTTGACAGTTAAAATATAATTCCACTACCGTTGTGTTCCCAATATGTCGCCAACATGTTGCTGTTGCTCTTTTTTGACAATTCTATAGTTGCCACATTTTTCTATTTAAAATGTTGATTGGCAACATGTTGCAAAGGCACACTTGTATGCTCTACTGAAGCTGCGTAATATTTACTTTATTCTTTTAAAATTTTTGTCTAATGTTGTTGTTATTATTCTGATGAGAAGAATGTAGGCTACAACCTGAATGCATTTGAAGTCAATTAAGAATTTGTGTTTACAAGCTGATTATGAAGTTAGTTGATGAACTTAACCACATCCATTGGATTCTAGTGAGTTTGTTGCAAATTCTTTATGTGTGCCACTTCAGCATAAATAATTTTTTGTTGCATTTTGCTGCTCATTTACAATGATTTTTGCGATTTTTCTGCGCACTCGCTAATTTCACTTGATTTTTTTAAATTTTTTTCTTTTACTACTTTTTGCTCAATGTTTTTTCGCGTTTTACTCGGTTATAAACATATAAAATATAATTACTTTTTCTTATTATATTTTCTTTTACTGCTCTTTCATCTCATATTTGCCCTCTCATCTGCTTTCGACGACCTCTTTCTTTTCCGCTTTTTCTCTAAATCCATTTCCTCAACTTCCGCACCGCATCTTCTTCTTATTTTAGTCTTATTTTTCTTTTCTTTTACTTTTATTTTTTGTTTCCCCAACTTTTTTTTGTAGTCTTCATGCACTTGCTCCAGTTTGTGCTTAATTGCCAACTTGTTGCTATTCTCCATATCTAGTTATTTCGTTGTTGTTTTAGTGCGCATTCACTGAAATATTTTACTGCTTTTGTTGTTGTTCACTGCATATGCATTGTTGTTGTTTCTTTCACATACATTGTTGTTGTTCCGCATATTGCGTCTGTAATCGATTTTCGTTGTTATCCAATGAATGATTTAAATAAACATATTTATTTTTGTTGTTGTCGTTCTTCGTTTTTCGTTTCTGCTTGTCTGTTAGCTTCATTTTTGTTGTTGTTCTTCGTTTTTTGTTACTGATTCTCTGTTAGCTCTCAAGTTTTTTAGTTGTTATATCGATTCTTATTGTTTAGCAACATTGTTGCATTGTTGACAGCAACATGTATGCGAAAGAAATTCTATGTTTGATGTAATTGATTATTTTTGTTGTTTTTTTTAATATTTTTTTCGGATTATTTTGGTGGTTATCTTCATGTTTCTTACTTTTGCTTGGTTTTATATATTTAATGTAGAAAAACGAAGTTGAGGTCAATCCACAGACAAAAATACATTACAAGTATAGGTTGACAAAAATAATTGTTAATATAACATTTTGAATCGAATATATATATTTGTCGTATTTTTTGGAATGTATAGACTTGTACGGGTCTTTTTTTTGGGTTAGTTTGTGATGGGGAAAAAGTCAAGATGGAGTATTGTAAGGGTTAATGATCTAGAGGACTCGATGAAATTCAAAAGTGAAGCCTAAACATTTTAAAATCTTTTAATCCATATCTTGGCAACTGCATTCTTGGTTGGTATAGACCTTGACTAATACTCAAGAATAATATTATGAGCGGGAGATATGCAATAGAACCAAAGATGATGATAAGTTCAAAGATTAGAGAGAAATTTCCATGAGAGGAGAAGTATATTGAGTGGAAAATAATTTTAAAAAACTTTTTTAAAATACCTAGCGGGAGAATCTAACCTAATAGCACACTTTTATCACAATTTAGCTAATATCCTACTGATTACCATGAATACCATCATTAAGGCATTAGAGCTCATCATTACTATTGCACACTATTGACGAGTAACCTATCACTTAAATACAAACAGAATTTTTCCCATCAAATTTTACGCCGATTTTACTTTCTAAAAACAAAAACAAAAGATAAATAGGCAATAACATCCTCAGAATAAGCAAAAAATTCGCATAAAATCAAAACATTCACTGTGCCACTTGCCAACACATTCGCTAAAGAACGTTAAATATTCATAAATGTATGCAGACACATGTTGCGGCGCATATGCCGTTAACACAAATACCAACAACAACTGCGAAAGCAAACGAAAGGGGCACGCTTGCATTCCCACAAATCGCAAATAATTGAGTGGGAGTTATTGTTGTTGGTGACAACGAGCAATGGCAGCAGAACAACACAACAACATAAAGGCAACAATTGAAAAATGCAACAACAACAGCAGTAAATACAAACAAAACGCGGCATCTGCATCAGCATATCAACCTTGACCTTTTTCGACAACTGCACGTAACGGTGAATTTATGGCTGTGTGGCAAGTACAATACTTTCGAATTAACTGCGGCGATCCCGCAATTCTTCACTCAATTCTTCTACTTTTTTGTTTCTTCTATTTCTTGTTGTTGTTGCTGTTGTTAGAAATGTGTGCCGATTTCTGCCTGTCGGGAGTAACTGCACATTATACCACTACTGACCTACTCCAGCCTGCCTCCGAGGCGACACAGCGATGTTTGTGCATTTTCATGCTATTTAGAATAATTATATATGCAATATACAAGTACACACGAGTGCAAGTGTGTGTGTGTGTGTCTGTTGCAGTGGTGACTGTTTGTTGCAAAGTGTCAGCTCATTCGTTTGTTATTTGCATGCATGCATGCCAACATGTTCGTCTCTGTTTGCTGTAATGTCGCTGTGACAGTTGCTTTGATGGCTTATCTGTTGCATGCAACATAATTATCAACACCAGCATCAGCATCAACGGTGTAAGCTTTAACGGTTGTTGTGCTTGAATGCGAGTGCAATTTATGTAGTTATTTTGTGGAAATTCTTTTTGGAGTTTTTTTTTGGAAAAAAGTTTTGGAAAAGTTAAATTTAAGGGGAGCAAAAATTATACTTTAAGGTTTGAGTAATTTTATTGAAATTTATTTTTTATATGAACCAAATTTTTTCAATTTTTTAAATAAAAATAATATATAAAACAATTATTGAAAAAAATTCAAGATGGACTTTTATGGAAAATATATGAAAAATATTTTAAATTTTTATACAGCTACAAACATGGGAAATTTTATATAAATAAATAAAAAAATTTATTATTTTCTTAATTTACCTTTTTTTACTAAATTATTTTAAAATATATTTTTTTTTTAAACATTGATTTTTATTTTTTATTAAAAAAAAAAACAATTTCTTTTGGAAAAAATTTTGAAATATTTTAGAAAATTAGAAATATGATATGACGTAAAACTTTGGTTTTATTAAAAATATTAAGAAGAGATGCGAAATTATTACTTTTTGTTGTCAAATTCATTGTTTTGGGATCGAGTTAAAGTTTTTCAAGAGTTAAAATCATTTTCTAAATTCACTTTTTCTTAAAAAAATTTTATAGTTTATAAAAAAATGTCCCTAGTAGTTACTTTTTTTCAGAAAAAGATTTTCCAAAAAAATAAAATAAAATATTTCCTTTTTTATATTAATAGATTATTTATCATTCTTTTGCTTCTTTGCTTCTTTTAACTTTTTTCCATTTCTAATAAAATCATTTAAAAATTAAAAATTAATAAATTATTAAGTAAAAAATATTTTTTAAGTACAATAAAATACTAAAATTATTATTAAATTGATTTGCAGAAAAGAAATATTATTACATTTTTTTAAGATTGCACAATTATTTTAAATTAAATGGTTTAAAAAAAGAAACCAAAAACATCATGAAAATAAAATAAATAAATTTTCAAATTTTTTATTCATGATGTGTCGTGCTATTTAATAATCCACTTAACCCTAATTACGCTATTAACTAATTATACAAAATATTTTATAATGTACTGGTTCTACAAGAATTTACCACTAACTACTACACCACGCTTCTCTCTGAACAAGTGCTTTGGTATGCAAAGCCATTTCCCAACTACTCTGAGCTCTTTTATTTCACTCTCCGCGGTGATTTGTCACCTGAAGAAATGAAGCAGAAGCTTCGCAGCAATAAAAAAGAACATTTGCCTGTGTGCTAGTGTCTGTAGTGAGTCAACTGTCTTCCGCAATCACTTTGCATTTAGCATATTTAACACCTTTTCGCTTTTAGCGAAATCACATAAAACACTTTTTTCCACTTTTTTTAAATTCTTCTTGCTCCGACCAATTGCATTCTGTTAACAAGCAAAAGCAACAAATTGGCCTATTTTTACACATTTACATATGAATGGGAGAATAACAAAAATTTCGTGTACCAGTAATCTAATTCCGATGATACTCGAGTGAAATATTTAACAACAGAGATAGCGAGGCGCTTGAATCTTAGCACACATTCACCTAAATGCGAGTATGTATGTTTATGTGTGTGCATTTCATGCGTGCCTACATTCTTCAGCTTCGCTTAACGCTGTTCTAGTTTGGTTGGCCTGTTGAGTAGTTACTTAGAAAAATATTTTTGCGTGAGCACTCTTACATATCCTTGACACTTTGATTGCGAATATTTGTGTTGATCAAAGCAAAAAATAGGTTTTGTGGCATAAAAATAATTCAAACAATTTGTAGAAGAGCAACAAAAGAGTTGCCTTGCGTGATAAATGTGCTACAATGTTGTTGCATTGGCGTGGTCAGTTAACTGTTCGGTTAACGGAAGACAAAATTGCATTTAGATTTGTGGCACTCGCGTGTGGCCGGTACAAAAAAAAAAATAATAAAATTTGAGAAAACAAATAAAAATTGTGTGATTTGTTGTGCGTGCGGCGACAATTGCCCCCTTTCTGTCATTCAAATAGCTAACAGAAATTTCCTCGGTTATTTCATTGCCTCAGGTTGTAAGACAATGTGAGATCTATGTACGAATATTTATATTAGAGAGATTGTTAATTTCTAAGTTGGAAAAGATAGTGTAGTTAAACCCGGTAATGCATTTGTTTTTGTCTCGATTATTATTTAATTTAATTTTATTTCTTTTAAATATTTTATATAATCTGGTTTGATATTTTTCAACGGGTTTTATAGTTCTCGACAATTTTCTTTCGGTAAAAATTCATATAGTAGTTATTTACACCTTCTAGTAGAGAAATCTCGCGTTCATTATTCTGCATTTAAAAATATAGATCTATGAAATATCGATAACTTATCGATAAGTTCGATAACTTTTTCATATATAATTTTTATGGAGCCATATCATCGGTAACTATTAGTTAGTTGGAAAAATATGAGAAAATAATGTATAAATATTGAAAATATTAGATAGGAGTCTAAGAACATAAACTCGCTACAGTTTTCGAATCGATTTTTTCTACCTAAAATAATTTCGATCATAAAAGAGATACCTCAAAAAGTTCGATTCACTTTTTTGTTTCTTCTATATACTAAATCATTCTAATGTAAGAAACATACTATTTATCGATCCATATAAAATAATTTTCGATAAATATCGGGTTTTTGGTATTAAACTGGTATTAATAATTTTGAATATAGTTGTTTGAATTGAAATGAAGTTTTTCCGTTTATTAAGCTATTGTGAGCATATCCTTTCAAAACTTGAAATCGAAAAAAAAGTTAAGAATTTTTTTCTAATAAAAACGATAAATCGATTGGATTTCACTGAAGGCAAAATTGTCAAAAAATACCAGGATATTTGTTTTATATATTAAATGCGACCGTAAATTTTGAACGAAAATTTTCGATTACTAACGATTACTTCGATAAATATTAAATTTTTATCGATTTTTAAATATATTTTCTATCGATATTTTTTGAGAATTTATGTATTTTAATATTTTTTAATTTAAAACTAGTTTTAATTACAAATTTTACTGCCTTCAAACACTTACCACAAAATGGTATGCCATCCGGCACCCATGTGCCTTTATCGCAAACACGTCGCGCCGGTCCCAACAGCTCAAAGCCGCGTTCGCATGTATAGGAAGCGACAGTGCCATGCGTCAAATTCGCACTGGAAAATACAACTGTGCTGTGGGCTGGTGAACCAGGAAAACTACAAGGTGGTTCTGCAATGATAAAATAAAAATATAGATTATTAAAATTTGCATATACAAAAGTGGGGGAAAAAAGTAAAACAATTATGAATTTTATCGAAAATATTTGAGGAAAATGTTTCACACAATTTTACTCCTCTCCTGAGCAGAGTGTTTAAAAATTTACTTTCCTTGTGAACTCAGTACATGTAATTACTCTCAAAAGATTTAATTACACTTGCAACACTTCCTTATAGTTACACATTCAAGTTTAGCATAAATCCACACAAGTTAATTTCAAAAATGAAAATTTTCATAAAAATCCAATGCAAATAAAATCACTTCTCAGCCTCGATATGTCTGTGTGTGTCCAAATCATAAATTTCACTTTTCCTGATGAATTACGCATAACGTTACGTAACAGCGGCCGGCGCTTAGCTGGTTTTCGCACAGAGACGAACTTCCTTGTGGCTGTCAGCATGAAAGCTTTTAAGCTAGCAACTAGAAATAATGACACCAGCTGACACTAACACACTAACTGACTGACACACGCAGTGAGCATTAAAAATCCTGCCTTCGAAGTACGCCATACGGCGCTTACATGCATGTGAAGCGATAAAACAGAGAAATTATGTACGCAGATATGCTTTACATAAAGAAAAAAAATGAATTTTGTTGTTTTAGATATCCATTATATAAGCCATATGGGTCATAAAAGTTGTGTATACGCAGTAGTATTCACTGATTTTGAAGACTTTCCCACGCCCCATGGCGCTTACGCAGTATGAAGTATATTTTTGTATGTTCGTATGTATGTATATATGTATGTGTGTGGCAGATGTGCACAATTGTCTAAGCCAAGTGATTAAATTGCACCAATTAGTTGGTATTGTCAAGCGACCCCAGGCTGATTGCATCATCTAGACTCATGCATATATAATTTCTTTAAAATACATACAAACACATACAATGAAGAGTTTCCATATGCCCTACCAAACGCCGGGCTTTCAATTTTGTAATAACTAATTGGACTGCCCGCTGACCGCTTTGACCTGTTTCGTTGGCCTGTCGGCTGCCACTGCGTATGAGTAATCATACGATTTTGCAATGGTAGATTTCAAATTTCGTTATTTTTTTTTGTATTATTTTTTTTTTTCTGCATTTTATTAAATGTGGTTCCTCTTTAGAATACGCTCAATGCTTATGCTTAGTTTCACTGCAGCTCATTTTAACTGCTTTTGGCTTGCTATTGCAATCGCTAATTTAAAGCTTCTTCAACTCAAACGCATTGCTGTGCATCGTAATTGCTTGAAAGTGGCACGGAAGTGACTTGCATAAGCAGCTGATAAGTTATAGGTTATAAAAAGAAATATGAAGCTTAAGCTTAACTAGCTAGTTGGATTTCTCAATGGTTAAATTTTCAAAATTGATTTACAGTCAAAGATATGAGGTTTCTTGTGAAATATTATGTTTACTCAAGTAGAAAATAATTTTTTGGTGATATTAAAGGCAACTAAGAAGAGTTAGAATATTAAATAAAAACTATTCGAGTTAAATTTTCTAGATTGCTTCGGTTGAGGGGTATAAAACGTTACCTTCTAGTACTTTCAGTTATGTCTGCAGTAAGTTTTTCTGATTCATTATATATATTTTGGAATATACGATAATAATAATAATAATAAAAATAATCTTTCTGGCAGAATTCGACTAAAACTATTTTATAAAATATATTTTCATATGAATTATTGAGAACACTATTGATGTGAAGTTCAAATGGTAAGGTTTCTATTTTAAGTAAGATAATAGTATGTGAAGAAATAAACAAAAAAACATTTCTTTTGATATAATTGTGAAATAATTATCATTTCTACGTATCACAGCACAATATTTATTGCCATAAGACCATTTCATTGTAATGCAGATACTGCAAACATATTTATTGGGCCTAATCATTGAATCCGCAACGAATTCGATTTCGATATGATAAAGATTTTCGATCGAAAATGTTCATGCAATCATTGATTCCGTCGATAAACTGTTTTACCACAAAGTGACAATATAAACCTGTTTTATCGATAAATGCTACAAAATTGGTAGTCTGTGCTTTTTATTTTGTTCAACAAAAATTAAAACTGACCTTTAAGTATAGTGAAATTTCTTCAAAAAAATATTTAATTCGCCTGAGGCTCTTTGATAAAATTCTTTCGCTATTTTATATCGCTTAAACATCTTTAATTTATTTTAGTTAGTCTCTTTTTGGCTCTATTCTCTAAAATACCAATTTAAAATATAATTTAGTCCATCATCAGTAATTGTTTACATAAAAACTTCCACTGGTTTATTTCTTCAAAATCAACGGATTCGATGATTTCGTAATTAGCGACATCTATTAGCCGTGGAATGTATTTTTTCGAGTCGGTAAGTGAGTTCAATGTGATTGTAAATTTTATTTTCGATACGGATTCAATGATTCCGACATAAAATTTTTCTATCGAAACGGATTCAATGATTAGGCCCATTACTTTACTCAGTATTTGATTTAAAGCCCAATCATATGTCTTCTTCTTCTTAACTGGCGTAGAAACCGCTTACGCGGTTATAGCCGAGTCCACAACAGTGCGCCACGCATCTCTCCTTTTGGCGGTTTGGCGCCAATTGGTAATACCAAGTGAAGACAGGTCCTTCTCCACCTGGTCCTTCCACCGGAGTGGAGGTCTCCCTCTTCCTCGGCTTCCACCAGCGGGTACTGCATCGAAAACTTTCAGAGCTGGGGCACTTTCATCCATTCGAACAACATGACCCAGCCAGCGTAGCCGCTGTCTTTTTATTCGCTGGACTATGTCTATGTCGTCGAACAACACATACAGCTCATCATTCCATCTTCTGCGGTATTCGCCGTTGCCAATGTTTAAGGGACCGTAAATCTTCCGCAAAACCTTTCTCTCGAAAACTCCTAGTGCCGTCTCATCGGATGTTGACACCGTCCACGCTTCTGCACCATAAAGTAGGACGGGAATGATGAGGGACTTGTAGAGTTTAGTTTTTGTTCGTCGAGAGAGGACTTTACTTTTCAATTGCCTACTCAGTCCATAGTAGCACCTGTTGGCAAGAGTGATTCTGCGTTGGATTTCAAGGCTGACATTATTATCGGTGTTAATGTTGGTTCCTAGGTATACGAAATTATCTACAACTTCAAAGTTATGACTGTCAACAGTGACGTGGGAGCCAAGACGCGAATGCGCTGACTGTTTGTTTGATGACAGGAGATATTTCGTCTTGTCCTCGTTCACCACCAGACCCATTCGCTTCGCTTCCTTATCCAGGCGGGAAAAAGCAGAACTAACGGCGCGGGTGTTGTTTCCGATGATATCAATATCATCGGCGTACGCCAGGAGCTGTACACTCTTGTAGAAGATTGTACCTTCTCTATTTAGCTCTGCAGCTCTTATAATTTTCTCCAGCATCAAGTTAAAGAAGTCGCACGATAGCGAGTCACCTTGTCTGAAACCTCGTTTGGTATCGAACGGCTCGGAGAGGTCCTTCCCGATCCTGACGGAGCTTTTGGTGTTGCTCAACGTCAACTTACACAGCCGTATTAGTTTTGCGGGGATACCAAATTCAGACATCGCGGCATAAAGGCAGCTCCTTTTCGTGCTGTCGAAAGCAGCTTTAAAGTCGACAAATAGATGGTGTGTGTCGATCCTTTTTTCACGGGTCTTCTCCAAGATAATCATATGTCTCCATCGCCTAAAACTATGCTAAGAATATTACTTCAGTGGTTGCATAAATTTTTTAACCGTTTATGCTTTAATTTAAATATAAATGTTATTTACTAAAACAAAGTAAATATGTTTCACAGTTGAAGGTATGAGTGGCGAACTAAGGATAGAAACGTTTTCTAAATGGCATATAAGAGCTTAAATAGAGAATATCATTTCGTTTGAACCCATTCGATGCCTCTAATAAATAGAACAGCATACTCGTAGACCATTTTTTGAAGAAGCAAGTTTGTGATAAATTCTTTAGTTGTTATTACATTAACGAGATCCTCTTAAACAATATGTACTCATCACCTCAAATAACGATATGATCCTTGATGTTATTTAATATGTATTTTCATTAAAGAATCTTATTGGGTAACAAATGGAATAATTATAATAAAACTGGTAACAAAGTATTCTCTTGGAATTAATTTTTTGTTACATATTTTTCGTAAAATTAAAATTTTTAAAAGCGCCTAAATGTAGGCAAATGTTTATTGTTCAATTGTTTATGCTTGAATGCGCCCAAAAGTATAATAAAAATGGGATTAAAATGGGTTATAAGTTAAAAAAAACTAAGACCTGAGATGTGCGACATTTGTTACATGTTTCAAAATTTTTTTTTTGTGGAATGTATTATTTCAACATAGTTAGTCTAAGCGCCTAAATGTTGGCAATAAGTTATTGAATGCTGGATTTAATTATAATACGCACAAAAGTATATTATAAATATTTCAGATTCATCCGAAAGACTGGTTTTGGTTTTGGTTTAGCAATCTTAGATATTTAAAAATATAAATATATTTTTTTTTTTATTTTTGAGGCTTTCGTGGTAAAAATCGATTGTCTATATGTTCCTTCAACTTTTTTAAATAATTCTACACTTACATTCGGAGAATAACATTGGTATAACTGCTTCAATGTACACATAATAATAACAATAAATCACTCAGTCTTTATTGCAACTAATTCTATAAACGCAAGAATGCAGAAATATTGCATTTCAACTACCAAGAACTGCAATAAACCACAGCAACAACGGTTCGTGCTTTGTACAACAATAACTCTAACATGAAATGCTTCCCGCGCAAATAATAAATAACAACAAAATATTTAACGGGTGAGCAGTGAACATTGAACATATTTTAAAATACCTTCCACAGCAACATTCATATATCAAAAACATCAGAGAAATGTATTTCCTCCTACCAACCAATAACTGAAGACTTAAGACACAAACTTTCAACAGCAAGCAATATACGAGTATGATTGTATTGTAAACTGGAAATTAATTGCAAACCGGCAACCGATTAGCTGCGCCACCATGAGCTGTTAAGTGTTGCAAGGCATATGGTTAGAAGAGTCGCGATGCGAGAAATTGTTGATCGGCTATGCGCTGCGCACATTTTCAAGAGCAGCTAGTGGAAGAGATATAATTTACAGTTGTGTGGGCAAATATGTATGTTGTTGTTGTAATTTTTCATATTGCTGCCCAAGACGCCGTCATTGGCACTTGTTCTGGGCAACTTGATGGGCGATGAGTGTGTCTCAAGTATGTAAGAGATGTGGTTTGTAACCGTTATGCAGTTATTGATTCGTTTGATAGCGGAAAAATAATTGTTGTGAAAAATTTATTAACGTAAGCTCAAAATGAAAAAATAATTGATAATAAATCAAATCAATTTTAAGTTTTGGGGGGTCAAATTTTTAGATTTAGTGGAGGGTTTTGTACTTAAAATAATTTATATTTTTATTAAGCTGAGAGAGAAATCGGTTTTGTTATGAAGAGTAATTAATTGACTAAAAAAATTAAATTAAAAAATTTAAATAAAAAAAAATTTAAAAGTCAAATTATACAATTAACTTTTTTTTTTAATTTTTATAATCTATTTAAAGAAAATAAATTTTTTGTACTTATTTTATGGAAAATTAATTTAAAACAATTTTTGTGACTTATTATATTATATATATATAAATTTATTTGTTTTATATGATATTTACTTTTTTAATTTTTTTTTTAATTTAAATTTTTATTATAATTTTTTTATGAAAAATTAATCGATTTATTATTATTTACTAAAAAATAATTTTTAATTTTTTTTCCTAATTTTTTTCATGAAAAGTTATATTTTTTATAAGGTTTTATTTATAAACAATTTTTCCGTGATTATTTTTTTTAAACATATTTTTTTACGAAAAAATTATGAAATTAATTTTTTTTTATTTTTTTATAATTATAATTTTTATTATTTATTTTTTATAAAAAAAAATTAATTTTATTTTTTTATTTTTTTTATAAAAAATTAATTTAAGGAAAATAATTTTTTTGTACTTATTTTATGAGAAGTTATATATTATATTTTATTTAAATTTTTTTTTATTTAAAAAGTTTTTTTTTTTATAAATTTTTCTTATACACTTTTGTAAAAAATTAATTAATTTATTATTATTTATTTGTTTAATGGAAAACTATTGTTTTTGTTTTATTATTTTAATGAAAATTATCCATAGCAATAAATTTTTTATTGGAAAACATGCAACACACGTTATTTTCCGCCTTTTACAACAATCACAAGTTTCAGCCTACTTCCCCACACACATAAATACATATAAACAACACACACTCACTCATATTCAACTACAACCAGTCAGCTCAGGCCGTTCGCCATTCACTAAGTACGCGCAGTAATCACCGATAAAGGCAATTAAGTCGCTATTTATTATTATGTAAAGCACTTGCACTACTAGCCATCACATAGACGTTGGTCGCCACATTAATGGGAACGACAAGTGATCACTACCACTAGCGGCCACTAGTGGCGTTTAAGCCACTGCTGACTTGTTACAATTCTTTTGTTTTACTTTTTTTTTCTTGATCGTTAAAGTTAAGCTGTTGGCATTCCGGTGTGTTGAGGTTATGGCTTATGTGTTTGTTGTTGCTGTTCGCTGGCCTGCTCCTTATTTGATGTAAGCGCTGCATATCAGGTTACACTGCTTTTACAGCCAAGTATTTGCAATGGTTGTGATTTTTCGCTGTTGTTTTTGTTACTTTTGTTGTTGCAACAAGCCTGTGGCAATTTAGTGTCTGCACTAGTTTTAGCCACTTCTGGTTTGCCGTTAATCGGTGCGGCTCAAGTGTTTGATGGCATTTCAGGTTGTTGGTGTTTTCTTTTTTTTTTTAATTTTTTTGTTATCTTTTTTTAGTTTTTTGTCGCTTTTGTTTGCGGTGATTGTGTTAACCAAAGGTGACTAAGAGTAGGTTGTATTGTGGTACTCGGCATAACTGAAATTGCTTCTTTGCTTCTTTTTCTGATTATATTAAAATGAAAGTTGCGTCAAGTTGATTGGTTGATTATGCTTAATGGTGCATATAAGGTATTAATCTGCTGGGTTGCTGATAATCTTGAATATTTGTGGTATTATCTGATAACTGTACACGATAGTCTACTTATTATTATTAGTTCTGTATGAAGCTTTTTAACTGCTAATAAGTGTATATGAATTATTTATTAAGTTGGTTAAGGGGAGAGTTGAAAATACTTAATACTTTTAATTTTATAAATTTAACAAAGAAAATAGAGGGTTTTTAAAGATAAGCTTAAGATTGCGTTAAGCTGTATCTAGATTTGACTTTCTTCAAGAAAAACTTGCTTTAAAATTGTTGGAAAAACTATGAAATGTCTATATGAAATAGTATTTAGTTCCAAAAAAATATATTTTTTTATTTTGTGAGCCTTGGGGCGCTATCTTCTTGGAATCACATATTTTCCAAGTCCATATTATCCAAATCGGGCTAAACATATTCGGTTATCATTGAGCGGTAGCGATTCCCTTGTACAGTAACGTGCCGGTTATGATCATCACGGAAGAAGTACGGCCCAATGACGCTGCCGGCCCATAACCGCAGCAAACCTTAATTTTTCGGGATGCAATGGTGACTCATAGAGTATGTGTGGATTGCCAATAACGCCTATTTTGCTCATTGAGGAAGCCATTCAGCCAGGAAAGAGCCTCATAGCTACGTAGGACAAACCTTACTGAAGAGAGTTGTCAAAAGAGCGGAAAAAAATAAGGCGTCATTTGCTGTCCCTATCGACCTATTTTTGTAGCTACCAAATCGAAAAACCCTTTATTATGGAATTAGATATGATTTACCGTCTATGAATTGATTATATAATGCACCACGAAGAAAAAAATGTTAATGTCGCCTAAATGTCTGCTATTCGGAATATAATATTTGCTTATTTAGTACGTAACCTAATAGAATCAAGCAAAGCTTCAGCATAAATGAGATTTTGACTTAGAAATCTGAGAACGTAACTGTAAAATTCAGAGAGATTATAAAAATATAGCAATTTTGTAGTCATTAAAAACAAATACTTATTAAATATTAAAAGTTTTGTGACTAAAAAATATACGGAATGGGACTAAATTTAGCAAAATAGTTTTATAAAGAGAAATTTAAAAAAAATATATTCTTTTATGGATCGAATTATAATTTTATTTATTTATTTAATATAATAAAGCTAATAATTTTTCAAAAATATTTTTGACTGTTCTCGGACAGGAAAATGACGTCAAAAAAGCATTTTTAAGAAGATTTTGATAAACAAATTATTTTTCTTTTAATTTTAGAGTTTGGACTCAATTCTATACTACCCGAAATTTTCATGTTTTGTTTTCTTAGAAATAATAGTAATTTTATAAAATTTCGATCATTTTGTTGTTATAATTCATACTTGGAATTTCTTAGTCAATAATATTTCAAAAATTTCCCATTCATAAAAACGATTTTTTACAAGATTTGCATATCCAAATAGGAATGTTTATGATCCTGAGATTTAATTTATTTTTTATTAAAATTTTCTAAATTCCAAATAAACTCAAATTACCCAAAATATGCACTCAAAATCAAACCTCCCAGGCTTATGCCTTCAATAAGCGACTATACTCGAATAATTAATGCAAATACTTGGTTATAATTTTCAAGAATGCTTGTACAACAAATAAACGTCACATATAAACAAATTAACCAGCTCATATGTACCGTTTAACGTCTATTTATAGACGCGATGTTGTGTGTGTGTAATAGCAGCACTTGCTAACCGAAATCCACTGGCAATCGTCACCTTACCGTTAGCTAACCTATACACAACGCAGCATAAAAGCTTTTCACAAAAGCAGCAACAACAACAATAAAAACTGAAATAGAAAGAAAAAAAAACACGAAAAATGCAACAACAACAAAACACGAAAAGTAACTGCTTTAGCACTAGACACAAGCAAAGAAATACCAAAGCAGCCAGTGTTTGTTGTTGTTTATGTGTTTGTGACTGTCGGACAACAATTCAGCTGCAAACGTCTCGGTGGGTAATATGAAAGCTGCGTAGGCCAACAATCATAATTAGTATTACCACGAGTGTTGTTGTTGTTGGCTGTGCAGTTGTTGTTGTATTTTCCAGTTTATTTCTCATTTATACACGACATTGTTGTTGTTGTTTTTTTATTACTTTTTTTCTTCATTTCCATTTTTCTTTTTCTTCTTCTTCGAGACTTTTTTTGTAACTTCAGTTTTTTTGTTGTTTTCTCCAGTGTAGATATCACTTTCACTGCTGCTTCACATCGCGATTGAGTTGGGAATTTTTATTGTATGTTCGCTCAGGTACCATCTGTGTAGTCAGTCAGTGTGATGATCTTAACTGATGTGATCTTTGTGTGGCAACAAGTTTAGGTTCGATTCAATAAAAATGAAAAGGGAAATACCTGCATGTGGTATCTACATACATACATATGTATGTTTGTATGTCTGAACTCGCAGATAAGATAAAGTGAAATGAGAAATTAAAAAAAAAAAATACATTCACATTGCTACAGATGAAAGCTCAGCGTTTGTGCGGTAAGAGTGTTGAGTTTAAGACTCACGTGTTAGGTATTTACTGAGGGGATTATTATTGATGAAAATATATTATTTTTAAATTATTATTCCTCAATGATTTTCATATTTTTTTGGATATTTATTTATTCAAATTTTATATTTTCTAAGCTAGAAGCCATAATTTAATATAAATAAATATTAAACCCCGCTTTATATCATATTTTTTATTTTTTTATGTTTAATTGAAGCCTATCATTTTTTGTCTTTCTCTTTGCTACTGCTCTTTCATCTTCACCAAAAATATTTTACATTTTTTTCGTGTGTCTAAATGCTTCAGTGACTGCCCAGCGTGGGAGTTGCTGTCAGAAATTTATGGTTACAAATGAAATTAATTTCTACTTTGTAAATACACAACAAAAAGCATACAAAATATGGTAGAGGGGAAGCTAAATAATAAAAATATGCAAAACAGAACTGTAATTTGGGATTTAATTAATCAAAAGCTATTTTTGTTGTGGTTTTTATAAGTTTCTTTTTATTTTTTATTTTTTTTTTTTAGTTTTTAGTTTTTATTTTTTTATTTTTTTTTTATATATTTTTCTTAAATATATTAAATATTTGATCAAAGCAGTTAGACAAATTAATCTTAGTTGCTCTGAAGTAGATCTCTTCCTCTCTCGAAATATTTTTATTCACTAAGCAAATTTTTTAGGCAATTTATTAAGGTGGCAACTCTTTAAGAGAATCTTGTGGGATTGGTGTACGACGAAAATAATTTCTTATTTTAGTTAGTGCATTTTTATTGATGTCGTTAACGAAAGCGTTTAATAATATACGATTTTGTTTCAAAAGTTGTAAGAAAACAGTTTTAAAGGTTATTTTGCTGTGTTGATTATATAAAAAATATAACATTAAAAAATTTCATATTCATTAATTCAATTTATATTTCAAAATATTAAAAAAATTAGGTGGCAACTCTGATTTAAATATTTACGATTTTCTTCTTTTTAGCCACTATGTGTGATACAAATTTTCCGAAAAAACGAGTATGGCAACCCTATAGCTTAGTTTTAGCATCTCTTATACACCAATAAGAAGCTTCTTTTTATTTTTAAGCAACTTCAAAAATATAATTTCTATTATTTTTTATTTTTTTTTAATTTCGCAATGGTAAATAAAGAAGCTTTTGAATATAAATTTTTCTTCTTGACTGATTATATTTCTTCATATTACGTACTATTGGGCGCATTGACCGCATTTTATTTCAATGATGAGCAAAAGAATATAAATTTTTATAATAAGAAAAGATGGCAACTCATTTTGATTTTATTGTACATATTTGCTAATTGAACATTTTTAAGAAAAAAGTAGTATGTAAAAGGTGGCAACTCTGTTAAAATTTTTGAGATTTTATAATGTATTTGTGTATATGTACAGTTGAACTTCCATAACTCGAATTTCAATAACTCGAAGTTCTTCATAACTCGAACTCTTGAATTGGCAATTGAAGTCAAAAATCATACTAATTCCCTTCCATAACTCGGAAGTCTTTCCAACTCGAAATTTTTTGTGGAGTTTAATGATTCGAGTTAGGAAAGTCCAACTGTATTTTTAAAAGAGATATACTGTACTAATATAAATTTATATATTTTTCAAATGTGAAGCCATATTCCATAATAGGTTATAACCAAAAATTTTCTACATAACCTCACTTCTTAAGCTAAAAATAATATGACTAATCTCGCAAACTTATAGTGCCTTGTTTCTCTAAAATGCTAAATAATATTTCAAATCTAAAACAACAACAAAAAACCAAAGAATTTATACACGTTCATTTCGCAATCATAAAAACTTTATTAACCCACCACAGAGCAATTGTTCAATGTACAAAAACAATGTACGAAACATTGCGACAACCGCTTCGCTGATTACTTTCTTTTTACGTCGCTGATCTCGAACGCACACCGAAGTGGGTCAACAATTGGGTCGGCACTTGCACTTTTCAAGCAGTCAAATTGCAGACACTACACAAAGCCAAGGAAAGCATTTGAGCTATACAACAAAAAACCGCCATCAGATAACCAAAAGTAAAACTAAGACATTGAAATCAATTTCGTAGCACAAAACACAGTGAGAACAAAGCTACCTACCACTTGCTGCCGGCGGGCATAATAAAGTTCAGTTGGTTTAATTGCGCCAACTGCGCAGACAAATTGCCGGCGAGTAAACACAATGGACTTGACGCGGTCTACAGACTGCTATGTGTAGGAGAATTAGAATAAGTGCGTTGGGGGAGGGAGGGAGGCAAGCGGCGCAGTCAGTGAAATTAATTGTGGGAAGTTGAGGTTCTTTTTTTTTGAGTTTGAACTTTGGGTACTCCATGAAGAGGAGAGAAAAATTAATTACAATTTTTAGGAATTTTTTAGGAGTTTTTGGAAGTATGTGATTCTAAGCAAGATCTCTAAATAATCAAGTAAAAGTTTATATATTTATAATCTCTTATATTTGTATATATATAAGAGAGCAGCAAGTGTCTAATTGATGGCAAAAATTACAATTATATTTTTATAACTGTACTCAGACCTAACTGATTTTAACTTATCATTCAATAACTCCTATTTAAAAACTAAAACAATGCGAGAAATGATAATTCTCTTCATAATTCCAACCAACAACGGTACTCTCTTGCAACAAAATTACTAAGAGTAACACAATTTAATTACACATTTCTTCAAGCATTACCTTAGTGCCTGGGTCAACGCCTACTTACTTGAGCAAATATTGGTTTATGACTGCATGCGCCTCTTTTTCTATTGTTTTTTTTTTACACATTTCTGTATTTCCACTTTGATGAGTAGCGCCTAATTACCGACATTGACCACACAAACCGGGCGCTCAAATGAAAAAAAAACAACAACAAATGCCAGCACGTGTGTCAGTAATTTAGAGTTTTTAGTTTTATATGAAGACACATTGAGGTAAGTTCTTGCAACACGCCTTATGACTACCAAACCACATATACAGGCAACACAACAGTGATTGCGGTTATATGGGTGAATGCGGTGTAGCAAGTGAGCGAATGAATGAATGTGATTGTGCAATATTATTAGTGCATAACGTACGGTAAATTTCAATTGAAGCGAAGTGAGAGGTGGAAAGTAGGAGAAGCTGAAGATGAAATAGAAGTATGAAAGGGAGGAGAGGAAGTAGCAGAAAAAAAGCAATTACTAAATGAAAACATTATAGTGACTGTGTGAGGTGTTGCAAAGAAAGTCATTGCAATATGAGCGCGCAGAAATATACAGACAATTACATATATACAGAGTTGTATGCCATGTGTTGGATCTTATAGTAGCGTATGGATACCAGCAAGAGCCAGTCGCTGCGCTGAAGTGCATTGCAATTAATTTGTTGCTTATGATTGTGTAGGTTTGCTGCTTTGTACTTATTCATTCTGTGGGTGTGCAATTTGCTTAATAAATAGTTTGTTCACCTACTAATTGCCGTAATTAAAATAACTCCGTTATGAATCATATGTGCTCTTGCTTTAATATGTAATTATTAGAGTAAATAAAATTAAATTTAACAATTATTAGATGCTTACTTCGCGTATTCAAATATATATGAATGAGAGAAAAAAATTGAAAAATATAAAATATAAAAAATTAGTGTTACATTGTAAAAAAATAAAATATTATTTTTAACACTTATACAGGCTTTCGCTTTTCTTTATAAAAAATTATTAATATTCTTTACAATTTATTTTCACTTTATTTATACCTGTCGTTTTGAGTGCTTAAGCATACTTATCATGTATATTATATATGAAATTTATATATTTTCAGACACTTATTCATAACTACATAGTATATAAGTATATCAATAATTAATGGCAATGGTAATGAAAGTGATATTACTTTAATAGGAACTTTTGTTTTACTTTAAATGTTGAAATTTAAGTGTCAAGCAATTAAAAAAATCAATTTTCTAATAAACATATATGAGGTGTGCTAAAAATAATGGGAATTTTTAAAATCCAATTGGCTTCGTGTGCATTTTTTCTATTTCCGAAAATAAATTTTAATAAATAGACCTTAAAGGGCCAAAGTATATTCCAAGAATGAACTTTGTGTAGTATTTGGACGATTGGAAGAAGTGTATAATATAGAATGGGGACTATTTTGAAGCCGACAACATTAATGTAGACGAATGAATAAATATTTTCGACAAAAAAACGAAAATTCCCGTTATTTTTTGAACACATCGTATATTTGAAGACCTATTTTAGAGAAAAATTTAACGAAGGTAAATACACTATACCAATAACAGTCTTAAAAATGTTCATTAATAAATTTTCAACAAATTTTAAAATAAATATGCATATTTCTTAGACAAATTTTATAATTCTTATAATTCTAATTCTAATTTGATATGAAGTAGAGAAAAATTGTGTGGTAGAACATATAATGAACTGGAACGTTCTAAAAATAGGACAAGAGGATTAGTATAGGGGTTATGAGGCCTGTTGTGACTTTATATTAGGTCTACAACTTTTCCACCGTTTCCAATAGATGTCTCTAGGGTCAAGCACTGGTCGATTAAATCGTTTTATATCGATCTTGGGTATTTGTGTCAACATTAACCCAGCAAAATATTTGTAGAGATCTGTTTACATCCCAAACTTATTCTCAACTGAAAATGTCAAATTTTTAGCCGAATTCTCGACATTTGCGGGAAATTTTGGTTTTCTTTTTTAATTCCAAGAAAAGTGCGGCTGAGGCGAATCGAATGTTTTCGGATACGTACGGTGAGGCTGCCTAAGTGAAAAAAACCTTAAATTTACAAAAAAACGGCGGAAGCAAAGTTGTAGACCTAATATTTACTATTATTTCATGGAAATTATTTAATAGAATACCCAACTAGTTCATTTCTAACATACGAAATATAATATCATCAGAAGTTTATACAAAATATAATTACAACATATTAGGGAGAATGCTACAGAGCATTACCATGAAACTGCTGCAGAGTTTATAATATATATTTTTATTTTTGTGTAATGCTTTATTCATATCTGCTATATTATGAAAAATATTCAAGCGCCTTTTGATTCTTAGGTCACTAGAAATCCAGAAAGGTATTCAGAAACACTTCAACAGCGTTTTAAAAAGTTGTAATGTCTAGAAGACATGTCTATGATACTAAAACTGTTTTCTATAGTGCGGGCCACTAAATGTTATCAGAAAAAGTGGTGGCATGAAATAAAATTGATGAAAAAAAAACATTCAGCAGACGTTTAAAGGTTTAAGATGAAAAAGTAGAGAAAGAACACTAAGTAAATTTTTTCCTCTGATATTCTTGGACACTTCAGAAATTGATCACAATGGTAGCCCACGTGTTTAACAAAAAAATTTCAAATTAAATTTTATTGAAAAACGTTTATCAATTATCATACTGTTTTTAGGAACTACATTCGGAAAAAAAAATTTAATACATTTTCATCTTCCCAGACGATTACCACATCTTAAGGTTCAGCACAAAAGACACTGTTAGCACAGGGATTTAAAGAATACTTTTTATAAAATTTTTTGGAAAAAATATCAAAAATATTGAAAATAAAGTTCCTATAAGCAAAAAAAAATATTTCGATAGTAAAAAGTTTTCGAAATTAAATTTAAGGCACTATTAAATGAGGTTTATCCACCAAAGTTTCAAAAAAAAAAAATTAAAAATTGTGTCAATCAACTTTCCATTACAAACTAAATACACTTACTAAGTAATCACATTTATTGAGAATTTCTAACAAAAACAAAATTAACCCATTTCGTACCATCGCTAATTAGATAAATGCCTTATGTACATTTTCTTTGTAATAACTTGTGTACTTGTATATTTGTATAACAAACGTGCCATGGTGCTAATGAACTTCCATAATTGTCGGTAAACTCAAACTCAAACACAAACACACACTCGCCACCGTGTTTGTTTATGTTTCACTGCGCCCATAATTGAGGCAAAGCTGGATTTCCGGAGCAAATGCACATGCACTTGTCGCCTGCCGTCAGCTGACAGCTGTCAGTTGTTTGGCCAACGGCAAGCGTTTGGCACTTGCGCAAGCCCAAGTAGAGGAAGCAGAACAAGAAGGAAGAACAAAAAGTCAATAAGAAGTTGCCACAATAAAAGTATAAGCAAACAAGTGAACGTCAGCCAGCAGCCAATTCACGCCTCTAACGTGTAAAAGAACGAAGACAGACATTCAAATATACTGTACTAAAGTCAAGAATGAAGCTAGAATGCAAGAAGAGTAAAAAAAAGTACAAACAACAACAGCAAATCTGCTAAATCTCACACACCGCAAACAACAATGCTTAAGTCGTGCTTAAGCACCAACAGCACCATAGGCAATAAATTTTGAAGAAGACTTGGCAAGCACGGCAACAATAACATCAGCAACAACAATAACAGCCGCAACAGCACCGGCGGTTTCTGTACCGCTACTCAGCTGCAGAACGTCAGCAGTGGCAGCGATGGCATGTATGAGTAGACGACTGTCGGCCTGTCGGTTGGACAGCTGGCTAAGTGGGTCAACTTGTGCGCGCGCCAGCACCACCGTCAAGCTGCGACGATCAAAGCGAAAGAATAAAATGGTGAAAAAGACAGTGACTAAAAATAAAAAGTGCGCGAATACATGCAAGTGCACAAACGGATGAGCTGGAAGCGACTGACGGAGTTTTGCGTAGTTAAGAAGGAAAAAAATTGCGAAGTAAGAAGAAGCATTTGTGGTATGTTTGTTGTTGAGAGGCACTCGGTACAAATTGGAAAACAACATATCTTCAAACTATGTTTTTTTTTATTTGTAAAGAATTCTCGCTTAGAATTTATTGAAATTAAAATTTGGCTATATTAGATTCAAATTGCGTCAGTGGCTTTGAAAATCTTGTTCGAAAAGTAAAGTCATCTTTGGTCGAACATATTCGATCCGGTAATTACTACTATTTCCAACTGAAGGGACTCTAGGAAGCTGCTACTCTTTAATCTATACTAAAGCCTTGGGAGATCTCACTCAATCGTTGGCTTTGTTATTTAATTTTTATTTATTTTTTAAATAATTTGTTGTCTAAAAATTTTGTTGTCTTTTTTAATTCTTCCCTCTTCAGCGAATATTTCTTTTATATTTATATAATTCTAAATTTATTACTTTCTGCTCATATTTTCATCTGTTTTTCATTGCACCTTATTCTATAGTCACTTATAAGTATGTGTTCAAAATCATATGGCTTGGTCGTCAAAATATTTATTTAAATGTCGACTTAGTGCCTATTGTGCTTAATCAACGGGAAAAGAAAGAAGTTAGCCGTGACTTTTGCATATGGTTGGTGTGGAGGTTGGGTGAAGTCATTTTATTGTTTATTCATTAAAATAGTAGTTTTTTAGTTAGGAATCTACGATTTGGTACATAATAGATCAAATTTAATTTTTGAAATAAGTGGCAACTCTGCCTTAATTATTTTTTGATGTAAGCGTGTTTGTATATTTTTTCCATAAAGTCCTCTTCATTATATTTGTGTCTCCTGTTCACATATCATCTTTAACTTTATTTTCGAGCTAGCTGGCAACACTTTGAAGATGCAATTTTTTGAGTTTATTAAGTGATGATGATGGAATAAAAATTTTTCATTTCGTCCCACCAAATTCCCTTACTAATATGAACGAAACCCTTTTGTATGAGATACGAATAAAAAACTCATTCCAACTGTATTCTTTAGTCTAATCCCTACTTAGTTCCCAACATATACCCAAATAATCTCTGTAAATAATTTTTTTCATCCATTTAACTCATTGCTACACACACATAAATCACTTAGTTTGCATGGCTCAGCAAATTTGGTGAAATACCATCACATCACCGTTAACAAACCTAGCGGCAAATATTTTTGCGGCTATGCTTATAATTTTGCCACTTAATTTGCACGAGGAATGTAACACTTCATTCAGTCACATACTTAAAGTGAAGCTTAGACATATGTGTGTGGTTACCCAGTAAGCCATTTGGATATATTTTCATACTTTATAAATGTTGAATATTCATTTACAATCACCAAATATGAATTCTCAATAGCATCTCAATAATGTGTTGATAATAACTTGATTTAGCTTGAATAAAATTATGTAAGTTCTTAAATGATGAGTGTTGAGATAAAAGTTAAGAATTACTCCTTTCTGAGGTCTCGAGATGGTAAGGAAAACATTATAAGCTAAATATGAGATTTAAGACAAGTTGTTATTCAGAAAATTAATGAGGGTTTCTGTTAGCTCAAATCTTCTATTTGAAGGATAAATGAGGTTGAGAAAATGTTGTTTATTTTTTGTTTTATACTGGATTGAATTGTATAATGTAAACATGTTCCAAATCATACAATGCGTAGATGGAATCAATTATGTATGTGGTAAACTGAAAAAAAGTAAGTGTTGTTGAGAAAGCTATTGAGAAAGCCTTGAGAAAGCGTGCAAGAAAAATTGTGGTTGCGAGCAAAAACTGAAACAGATAGTTTGAAAGCATTTTTTTTTTTTAAATTGAGGTTTGAGAAAATGCTTGAGAATAATAATTTTCTCAACAGTTATTTCTAAAATCATTTTGAGTAATTAATTAAATACTGGGGTACGATTTCAACCCTCCGCAATGAGTTACTTCTGCTTTATATCGTTTGAAAATCACGGTTGAGAAAATTATTGATAATAACAAATTTCTCAAATGCAACAAAAATCAATTACTCATTGTTTGTATGGCTACTTGATATGCAAACAATCATATGTGAACACTTGCTCTGCATATTAACTGACCATAAACTGAGCAGAGCAGCGAAGCGTTGCGAAAATTCACACGCTGTCCAAACGCGCCACAAACAACATTTTAGCCAAAAAGATTTATATGAATTTGCAAATTAATTGTGCATAAAAACTTGTGATTCATCTTGGTTAAATGAAGACTTGACGAATAGGGCACAACAACAATAATATCAGTAAAAGCCAACAGCAACAACACTAATGACAGTAATAAATTCAAGTAAACGAAATGGCCAAAACAAAGAAACCATTTTGAAGCGCAGCTGTAAAGAGGCAAGTGACTGAAAGCCGCGCCGAAAGAGAATATTAGGAATATGTGAAATATTTAGCCAACGTCATTGGCCGTTAAAACAAACGAATTCATCATCATAATGGGCAGTGCGGCGACAGCTTAGTAACGGTATGTTAAGCGTACAAACACCTGCAGACTGTTGACTGGGGACTCAGCGCGAAGAATGCTTAGCGCCACAGGCTCTTCACCGTCGCTACTCAAGCATACGCTGCTACAGCTTTATTTAGCAGCATGTTATTAATGCTTTGCAGCGTTAGAAATGTTCTGCGTTTCCGTGGCACCTGCGCGGGCCCCAAACTCCACACCGCACCGCTCTCCAGGCACCATTCACCTGCTTGGTTGGCTGGCTAGCTGGCTAGCGGTCAGTTTCAATAAGCATAAATATTTCGCAAAAAACAGTTACATAAAGTGTTCGAGCAGAAATAATGGCATTTCATGTTGTGCTGCCTTTTGCTTTGTTGCTTTGTATACATGTGTCTGTAGATATGTATATATGGTATGTCTGTGTCGCGTAGGTAAACGGTAGCAGCAAGGCTAAAGCTGTCGCATATAAGTTTGTTTGTAAGCAACAACAATAAAAACCAGCACAGTCATCAATAAGCACCAATTGTTGAGGCTGTAAGCTCAAACGCTACATGTTGCTGGCAGCATGTTGCTGACAGAATGTTGCTGATTGCTTTAGCATTATTTTTGTTGTCTCGCTGCTATTTTATTATTATCCTTTTTGGCATGTTTGTTGTTGCTGTTGCTAATGTTGTTTGCCATAAAAGTCTACGCATAAATAAGCGACAACAACAACAGCATGTTGCATGGAGCATGGTCAGTTAGTGTGTCCAGCGCTGGTCGTCAGACAATTGAGTAACAGGTTCCTTGTTGCAGCTGCAACGATTGTCAATGATTTTGTATTGGCAATTTTCGTTGTTGTTATTGTAATGGCATGTGCTGTAATCAGCAAACGAAGTGGTAATCGACAGCGGCAAAGACACAGACAAAGATACATTCATAGCCACCTATACAAACCAGCATTACATCTATTTATACACCAACAGCTTACTTTATATTTCTCTGTGTGTTAGTTTGCTTGTGCACCTTTAGCAAACAGGCTTCTAACGCCGATTTCGGTCATTGGATGCGGTAAATTGGATTTGACCGCATTTTCCCGTTTAAGAACGGTGCGCGTGCAACTGCTTTAATACATAGCGGTGCATGTACGCATGCCGTGGAAGCGGTGAATCAACAACAAAAGCAAAATGCAAAATGTATAAATAAACTCGCACAAAAACAACAACAACAAGGCAAAAGATGTGTGTGGAATACAGTAGGCGCGCATAAAATGAAAATAAATACAAATGTGCGCTGGCACATGAAACGGCATTTATTGCGCTAATAAATTTCTACGCTCTTCGCGGATTAATAGATTTAGTTGGAGATTAATTAACGTTTTTTTAATTGCTGTTATTTATTTTCGAGGTTATTTTTATTATATTCACTGAATATGGCATATTTTGTATTGTTTTTTTTTTTTTTTGTGAATAATTATTTTTTTTTGGGTATTGTTATGGTTTTTGTTTTAATTCATATATTTTATTGGTTTTTGAAAAATTATAAATTTTTCATTACAAAGCATTTTTTAAACAATTAAATATTATAGAAGTGTTGAAAAAGGCCTTCTATTTCTATTTCTTCTATTAGTATACTGAGCATAAAATATAGTAAATATTATACTTATCCTAATATTGTGAAGTCCTTAAATAGAAAGACTACAAAACAACATTTAGCGTTACCATCTATAAAAAAATTATTGAAATTAATTTTGTGAAGCTTTAATTAGTTGAATTTACTATTAGGAAATTTATTTAAAAATGTGTAAAAATATTTTAACAGACAACATTTTCAAACAGGGTTGCCATTTGTTATAAAAATAGAAATTGAGAAGTTCGAAGAGACATTAAATAATAATTATAAATCCTTTGAATGCACTAAAACTGATATACAGATTTATATATTGAGGTTTCGAGCGCGAAATGGTAATAGAGTTGCCCCTACACAAAATTTTGAAATCGAGAAAAATGCTTGGCTTAGATTTTACGCTTTAATTATGAAATTATGATAATTTAATATCTGTCATTTACTTATTTTGTTTTTACTTCTTTTTAATACCCCTCTCTTGATAAAAATTTGGATCAAAAATGTAGTCCAAACGTTTTCAGGCGTGAAAGTTATGTACTTAACTTATTAAAGGTTTTATTACCATGATCAATGTTTTTATCCAAAAAAAAAAAAGTTGACTTCTTCAAAATCTGATGTTTTTATTATTTTTCGCCTTTGAAGGTTTTACCATGTGAATCGTAAATATATCATTTGGCAAATGAACTTTGCATGGATGATTTTTTCAAGTACAAGAACGAAATGTTAATTAATTCGATTTCGGCAAATTTTTGGAATTTTTGGAGTTTTTGGATTTTGGAAGTCTTCAAAATTAATATATCAAGTACTTTACTTATAAAATACATTTATCTATATACGAGTACATATGTCAGTTACCTTACTTTAATCAATTTATGACCAATGAATAACGTTTTTGAAACATACCTGTAAAGAAAGAAGTTAAAAGTTATTACTTCGTTGAAGATTCATATCACTCGAAATTAGTAAAAAAAATTCATAAAATTAAAAAGTACTGAATAATTTAATAATTCATAATATTTTTTTTGTAGACAATAAGTTATAATAATATGATAATTTTCTCTTGAGCATCCTGGGAGATAAGAAAAGGCATGTAATGCTTCGATATTATGTATTTTCACGGTACAAATTAAAATATGGGCAGATTATTAAACCTATTAAACCTAAAAAATTCCTACAATAGCTTTATTAAATTTTATAAATATTTTTTTAATAATAAAGAGTTTGTTTAAATGAACTACTTAAGCGAGAGTGACTTTACTTCAATATTTTTCTTGTGTTGATTTCAAGCTATCAAACATCAATCAAACTTATATATGTGAAAAAAAAAATATTTAATTTTTATAAAAAAATATTTCAATAAAAATATTATATGCCAACCCTAACAGAAAAATAAATATTACAGCATATTTATTGTCTGATCATCATTTAAATCAGTGCACTATACATACATATACAAATTTATGCTTCGAAGTATTTATGCCTAAGCATATGCATAAATATTTCTATTCTCAAGTTAAAGCAACTTTGCAAATATTTTTCGAAAAAATGTGCAACGGGAGAAAACTAGGTCAACAGCAATGCTGCCGCCGTCAATTTCAGACACCTGCGAAAATTTCACAGACACACACCAACAACAGCATTAGCAACAACAAAACAAGCTTATGTAAGCACTCAAGTAGAATACACACAGAATATACGAGAATCTCTGCTTCTCGACTGCGTTGCAAATGCTTGCGGCATGCCACATGCGCATGCGCGCACCGCAAGCGTGTGCAAGTTAACGCAAATAAGTAGGAGTTTACGTGCAGGCGGAGTGCACGAGCGTGTTTGCGCGCCGGCGAAGCATCAATGAAAACCGCAAGGCTAAACGCGAAAAAAAAACCGAGAAAAAATCAGCAAAATGTGGAATGCGCTGCGCTGCCTTGGCAAGTATTTGGCGGCCGGTTTTCGCAGCAGCGCCAATTTGTTGCTGCTGTCAAGGTAGGCGGCCAGCAGGCAAAGCAAGTGAGCGCTGAAAAATGCGAAAATTGAAAAAATAAAAATTAATAAAAAATTTCGAACAATGTAAAATATGGCAACGTCCAAGCTTTACATTGAGTCAGGAGGAGGAAAGTGTTGGTGGCACGACAGCGGTCAGTTGCAACTGATTTGTGGCGCACATAGTTTTCATTGCATCTGAACAGTGCATAATAACAAAGCAATGCATTAATCAAAAACAACAACAATTCAATAATAGAGAATTAAAATTAATCACATTCCATTTGCTCGTTGATGATTTTCCCAGGCGCACTTATTAGTCGTTGCTTGAGCTTTGCATTCCCATCAACGCTTTTATGGCGATTGACTGCTGCGGTTCACATGTCAGCGCACAAGTCCAGTGCTTCAGTTTTAATTGTAGATAATTCTTTATTTTTTTATTTTTATTTTTAAATATTTTTTATTTTTTTCACTCCAGCAACAATTCGTGAGCTTCATGTTTCCACATTCTTCTCATTGCCATTGTGGCAGTATTTATGTTTGTTTGCGCGTGTAAGCAGTCATTATTTCAAGTAATAAAAATATTCTATTAAATCATGTAGTAGTTGTTGCTCTTGTATGAGTTGTATAAGCTTGACAGCTGAGAGTTGACAACTCAACTGCATAATTAGCACAAACAAGTTGCAGATTGATATTTGAAATGGCATATGAATGCAAGAATATGTAAATATTTACATAATTCGTAATGATAGTGTTGACTCTTATGATATTTTGCTAAATAGCAATAATATGTTAACATGTTGTTGGAATAATTTAATAGAAATTAATTAAAAAATTGTAATAAAAAAATATAATAATAATAAAGTCTTCAATTTATTGTCAAGACAGTTAATACCGGTCAGAATATGGTTCAGTATTATATAAAATCACTAATGAATAATATGAACTACTTCTTTAAACCAAAGAGAGAACAAGTTCGTTGCTTAAGTCTTTAGTTCTGAAGTATGGAATTTCATTACCAATATAGATTAATTAAAAATTAATTAAAAAATTCTAAAATACGTATATGCATATGTATTTATTTTTATTGAGAATGTCTAAAATCGAAAAATGTGAAAATCAAAAATGATAATTAGAGTTGCCACCTAACATAATATTTTTTAAATAAATTTCAATTTGGAAAGTTGTTAAACTGTTAGATAGTCAAAATAAAAAAACCTTAACATAAAAACAAAAATAAAAATTAATTTTTTTCTTTGAGTTGCCACCTTGCAAAATATTTTTAAATATATTTTAATTTAAAAAGTGGTTAAATTAGTAGGTACAAATTAAAAAAGTCTTTAAACCAAAATTGAAATAAAAAATATATGTGTTTAGAGTTGCCACATTACAAATATTTTTATTTAAAATTATAATTATAATTTAAAAATTTAACAAAACTAAAAAAAGACTTAAAAGGAAAACAAAAATTAGTTTTTTTATTAGGGTTGTCACCTTACAAAATATATTTTAAATAAATTTCGATCTGAAAAGTTGTTAAACTATTAAATATACAAAATAAAACAACCCTTAAACGAAAAAAATACTTATTAGTGTTGCCACCTTAAAAAATAATTTTTAATGTGAAATATAATTATAATTATAATTTAAAAATTGGTAAATTTTTAGATATAAAAATTGATAAAGGCTAAAAGTGAAAATCAATTTTTTTTATAGAGTTAAAAAGTATTTTTTAAATAATTTTACTTGAAAAAGTTTGTTACGTTAAATATCATATGTACATCATTATATTCTAATAACATTTGTAAAAAATGTTTATTATCAAGTCTTCAAATATATTGCTAGCCCACAAAATAATTCAACTCAAAAAAAGTTAGAATGCAAATTATTGAAACTTCTCCTCATAATATTCACTGGCAACGAGTTACCAACTTTCTCGCGCATATTAATAATCTTCCAATAGCAATAAATTGGTTCGAAAAATTAGAAACTAACAAAAAAAAACAAGAATATTCTAACGGATTTGGGGCACACACAGGTGCTGCTACAGACTATACACACACTTAAACAGACAATTTGAATAAATTTAAGCTGCTTTACACTACTTCTTTGAATATTTTTTATCTCTCACACTTTCTTGATGACTTCTAATTGGCTTTGGATGCTGCTGTGCGACTACAACGAAGCTCGCATGCTCTTTTTTTGGAACTCACTTGTGACTTGTGGCAAATGCTAATGTCTGTCCACTCTAGCAATGCTAGTAAGCTACTTAATTATTACACCTATAAGTGTGCTAAGCTAATGAATATGTTTGTATGTATACTTAGTTAGTATATTTGTAGATAGAAATGGTTTATGTAGACATGTATAGTTTATGTAGATTTGTGCGTAGAAGAACGAGGCGGCATTTAAAATAGCAACGGAGAAATTTTTTTCCGTCCAAATGTGAAAATAGAAAAAATATGCAAATCAGTTGATTGATTGGGTGACAAATATGAAGTGAAGAAGAAAGCAAAGAGTAGAGATGAACAAAAATGTTGGATGCGTGTAGTGGCATATACATATAGATATATACATACATATATTTATGAAGATGCGTTTAGTTAAAAGTGCCTTCAGTAGATATAACAAGTAAGGAAGGGCTAAGTTCGGGTGTAACCGAACATTTTATACTCTCGCAATTTATTTATTTAACTTTATTTATATTATATAATACACAATTTGACCCACATATTCGTCATATATATTGTATAAAGTCTATTGAAAGTTGGAAACCATAATATTAGGTTAGAAGCACCGAGGTCCTCATGTTCGATACATGGGGCCTTGAAAACCTATGGTCCGATTTCGGCGATTTTTAGATATGGGCTGCCACGCTAGAAATACAGTATTTGTGCAAAGTTTTGCACCGATATCTTCACTAGTGCTTACTATATATATTGTAAAGTAAACGATTCAGATCATCTTCTAAGTACAAAAAACTTAGTAGGGGGCGGGGCCACGCCCACTTCCCCAAAAAATTGCATCCAAATATGCCCCTTCATAGTGCGATCCTTCATACCAAATTTTATTTTCATAGCTTTATTTATGGCTTAGTTATGGTCCTTTATGTGTTTTCGGTTTTCGCCATTTTGTGGGCGTGGCAGTGGTCTGATTTTGCTCATTTTCGAAAGCAACCTTCCTATGGTGCCAAGAAATAAGTGTGCCAAGTTTCATCAAGATATCTTAATTTTTACTCAAGTTACAGCTTGCACAGACGGACGGACGGACAGACGGACAGACAGACATTCGGATTTGAACTCCACTCTTCACCCTGATCACTTTGGTATATATAACCCTATATCTAGCTCGTTTAGTTTTTGGTGTTACAAACAACCGTTATGTGAACAAAACTATAATACTCTCTTTAGCAACATTTGTTGCGAGAGTATAAAAAATATATATTTTTTTTAGAACTTTCTTGGGAATGAAGTGAGCAATATAATCTCTTTTAGAATTTTTATTAGAATCAGTAGAGAACAGTTATACACTGCAGGTAATAATTTATGAGTTCTTTTCTGTAGTTCATACGTTTGCATGGGTGTGGTTTTAATAAAAGTTGAATATGTTGAATCTGATGTAGCTTTGGTTTTTTTAGTTGAAGATGGTTGTTGCTAGGGCAACTGAAGTGAGCGCAGTTAAGCTATCGATAGGCTTATTGTGCTGTCGACGCAGCTTTGCGTTTTAGTTTGGTATTTGATTACATTCCATTACATTCCATTATATTTGGTGTTTGATATGTAACTAAATTATTTTTGACATATTTTTTTAAAATATATGTGTTCGCGCCTATCTGGCACCACCGCAATCATATGTTTGTAAAAGCCTGGCTTGGCAGCACTTACAGTCCTGCTGTCAAGCTATGCTTCCGTTTTTCTCTCTCTCTTAATAAAGCTACCAGCAAGATAGGACGTGCAGCATTTTCAATCCGTGCTTTTATTTTCAATCCGCTTTAATCTTATATATTTAACCGCGAATGTTATTAGACATTCACATTTCTGGTCCTTCGAGCCGGATATTATCAGTAATTTGATAAAATTCGTCAAACCCGCTATTATTTTCGCAATCATTCCGCAGTAAGTTATACAGCATGTCTTCCGTGAAAATTCGCGACTCCGCATTAAACTCCATCAAACGCTATTTGCAATCCAGCAAAGTGGATGCACTTTCGGTCGATACCGAAGTTATTACAACATATTTGCAATTGCTAGAAGAGCAATGGACTCGCTTCTGTGATGCACAACAAGAAGTCGAATTAACATGTGGGGACGAGAACGTTTCCTTAGAGGAGCAGTCACGCATACAAGGAGAGGAGTGGTATAGCACCGCTAAAGCTAACATGAAACGTCTGTGCGCAGCTCAAAGGCAGACACCGCAACAAAGTACTACTCCAGAATCACCCGCTCCTGTACCTCTACCTAAACTGCAACTGCCGTTATTTGGCGGTGATCCTACGCAATGGCTTCCATTTCACGACGCCTTTTGCTCTCTCATTCATACGAACGCAAATTTGTCGGACGGACAAAAGTTACATTATCTACGTAACTGCTTGAATGGAGAAGCATTGGACTTGGTGAGTAGCTTAGCGGTATGTGATAGCAACTACGCTGAAGCATGGGACTTATTGACCGCGAGGTACAAGGTCATGAGAGTCATAGTGGACAGCCACATCAAAGCGCTCATGTCAGTCGGGATCGCAGCTAAAGACAACGCTAAGGCCATAAAGCAAGTGCTAAATTCAATACTTCAGCACGTTGGTGCGTTACGTGCACTCGGGCGACCAGTCGAATTTTGGGACGACTGGCTCATCCACTTAACCGTTTCGAAGTTATCTTACGAAACTCGCAAACAATGGGAGTTATCACTCTTGCTAGATGACTTGCCATCTTTCTCCGCTCTTCGAGAATTCCTCGAAAACCGCGCACGATCATTGGAAATGGTGCCATCAGTCAGCACTACCGCGAAGACAACAACAAAGAATGTCTTTCATACCGCATTCACGCAACCAGAAATACACGTTCCTACATCAACTGCTACCAAGGTGTCGACTTGTGTTTATTGCAACGATGAGCATAAAATCTATTCATGCTCGCAGTTCAGCCAATTGGACCCCAAAGGTAGACTATCCGCTATAAAGAAGTTAGGAACCTGTATAAACTGCCTCAGTAAAGGACATATGTTGACAAGATGTCGCAGCACATCTTCGTGTCGAATATGTCAACGCCGCCATCATACCTTACTCACGCAAACTTCATCAATCAACCCGCAACATCCGAGAGCACCGCAAATGATCATTTTAATGTAACCGCACACCACGCAAACGCTGATCGCGTCATCTTACTGGCAACCGCAGAAATTATGATACAAGATTTCGCCGGTCGATGGCAACCCGCTCGCGCACTCCTCGATAATGGTTCACATGCATCATTCATCACCGAGGCTTGCATCCAACGCCTTCGCCTTCCCAGATCGCCTTCATCCGCTTATGTCACTGGGATTGGCTCACTACAAGGAGGTCGTACGAACGGTGAGGTAACGCTTAATATATCTCCTCGAACCCTTAAGACACAATTTCAAGTAAGTACGCTTATCTTACCGAAAATCACTAACGATCTTCCAACCGCTTCTCTACCGAGATCTGCATGGCCGCACATTACCGATTTACCGCTAGCCGATTGGAACTACTCCGACCCCGGTCCAATCGACATTCTTATTGGAATGGACACAATGGACAAATTTCTACTAAGTGGACTCCGCAAGGGTGAACGGGGTGCTCCAATGGCACAAAACACTGTATTCGGATGGGTACTATTTGGCAATGCAACTAATTCGCAGAACCCACCTTTAAAGGTTTCAACTTTACATTGCGACACTCATTTAAATCAACTTATCAGCAAGTTTTGGGAACTTGAAGAGTTACCCACCCGCAAATTCTATTCGCCTGAAGAATCTCTTTGTGAGAAACTATTCGATGAAACAACGCAACGTGCACCGGATGGTCGCTACATCGTTCGTTTACCATTCAAGAAAAACGTATTGATTGGTGAATCACGACAAGCCGCAGTTCGAGCACTCCTCCGCATGGAGAAAAGATTCGCCGCAAACAAACAACTTCTTGAGGAATACACAGTGTTTATGGAAGAGCTAATCTCTATGGGACACATGGAATTAGCTGAGACGACAACAGACAAAATATATTATATGCCTCACCACGCGGTGGTAAAGGACACAAGCCAAACAACGAAACTACGAGTCGTTTTCAACGCATCCATGAAGTCTTCCTCTGGGAACTCATTAAACGACGCTCTCATGGTTGGTCCGCAATTACAACAAGATCTCTTTTCCATTCTCGTTCGCTTTCGTACACACCGCTTTGGAATCATTGCCGATATTGAGAAAATGTACCGGCAGGTTTACGTCGCTAAAGAAGACACCGATTATCAACGCATAGTCTGGCGTTCAAATCCCGCAGAACCAGTACGTGATTATCGACTTGTCAGAGTCACGTATGGAATCGCTTCCGCATCGCACCTCGCAATAAAGTCATTGCATCAAGCTGCTATCAACGCATCCAATGCAAGCAAAGAGGTTATAACTAGAAGTCATAAAATCAGACTTCTATATGGACGACCTACTCACTGGTGCAGACACCTTTCACAATCTCGCTTCACTTCAAAAGGACGTTTCCAACGCTCTCTCTGAAAGTGGTTTCGAACTCCGCAAATGGGCAACAAATTGTCCACGCCTGAAACAATTAATACCTCACGCATCTAAACAAATTTCGCATCTCCTAGCCGATGGAGATCAAATCCGCACACTTGGTACAATTTGGCATACCAACTACGATTGCCTCTCCATAGCAGTCAACAATGATGAACTACCCAACGCACTTACAAAACGCACGTTTCTCTCTGACTCAAGCAAGGTATTTGATCCACTGGGTCTGATCGCACCTTGTACAATCCGCTCTAAAATTTGGTTGCAAACACTTTGGCGCTCAAACGTGGACTGGGACGAACCGGTTCCTTCCGAAGTCGCCAAGGACTGGTTAGCGCATCGCCGTGAATTACCGCAACTATCTTCAATTAAATTAAACCGCTGGTTGGGAACTAGTAAAACTTCCCATACTGAATTTCATATTTTTACCGACGCTTCAGAAGTCGCATACGCAGCTGCTTTATATTGCCGTACGCAATCTTCGGATGGTACGTTTAAGGTCGTATTAGTAGCAGCAAAAACGAGAGTAGCACCTCTGAAAACTACTTCGTTACCGCGCCTCGAGCTTTGTGCAGCTCATTTAGGGGCAAAATTACTACAACAAGTTCAATTTAGTTTGAACTACACTATCGATAAATTATACGCATGGACTGACTCTATGGTTACTCTAGCTTGGTTACAAAGCGATCCTAGCCGCTGGTCAGTATTCATAGCCAACCGCGTCGCAGCAATACAAGAAGTGCTTCCAGCATTACACTGGAGACACGTTGCTTCAGAGCACAACCCCGCTGATTGTGCTTCAAGAGGGATGTCACCATCGCAACTACTCAAACATCAACTATGGTGGCATGGACCGCAATGGTTGCAGGAGAGCAATCGTCAATGGCTCGGCTGCACACAACAACATTCAACAGATCTCGAGTTGAAATCCAAACGAACAGTTACTCTCCTCACACAAACCGCTGACGATTGGGATTTACTCACGAAGTATCATTCATTCAACAAATTAAAACGCATCACCGCTTATTTACTCCGTTTTATCAATAACGCACAATCTAGCGTTAGGACACGCAAATCTGGCAATTTGTCCTGCGCAGAAATTCGATACGCTGAAATATCTTTGGTAAAGTATACTCAGTCAGTTACTTTTAAAAAGGAAATTTCTAATTGCAGAGCAAATAAATCCATACATATTCGAAGCAGTCTAACGCGACTACAACCGTATCTAGACTCAAATGGTATCCTACGTGTAGGAGGTCGCATCAGAAACGCAACACTTTCAAACGACGTAAAACATCCTATAATATTGCCAAAGAAGTCACCGCTCGCTAAATTAATTGCATCTGAAATACACCGCCTAACGTTACATGGTGGACCTCAAATCATTCAAGCTACAATTCAGCGACGTTTTTGGATACCTGGCATACGCAACCTGGCTCGTGGTATATATCGCAACTGCGTCCGCTGCAAACGGCTGAACTGTAGACCAATGCAACAGCTCATGTCTGACTTACCCGCTCGGCGCGTCACTTCAACCCGCTGCTTCCTACATACCGCAGTAGATTATGCTGGACCTTACAATTTGAAATTTACTCATGGAAGAGGTGCTAAATCTACAAAGGCATATATCTGCTCATTCATTTGCATGAGCACTGGCGCAATGCACCTCGAGCTTGCTGGAGATCTCTCTTCTACCGCTTTCATCGCATCTTTCAAACGCTTTACTAACAGAAGAGGATTCTGCCAGCATCTCTACTCCGACAATGGCACTAATTTCGTGGGTGCTGAAAAGGAGTTACGACTCGCATACGAACGCTGCATTCATGACGAGAAGATCTCATTTTATTTCACAGACGCTCAAACAACTTGGCATTTCAATCCGCCAAGCGCGCCACATATGGGTGGCTTTTGGGAGGCTGGTATAAAAAGAATCAAATACCACCTTAAACGCGCCTTAGGGCCTTCGCTTTTAACATACGAAGAATTTGCCACAGTATTGACTGAAGTTGAAGCCTGTGTAAATTCTCGTCCAATTTGCTATATTCCTACCGACGTAAATGACTTTGAAGTTCTGACACCTGGTCATTTCATGATTGGTGAACCGCTAAAGGGACTCCCTGATCCTGATCTAGAAATCTTCAAAGGAACAATTTTTCAACGTTGGCAAATTATCGTGTCAATCAGGCAACACTTCTGGAGACGATGGCGAGACGAATATCTTGTCAGTCTACAACGACGCTCAAAGTGGATACGTTCAACACCGAACTTGCAAAAAGATGACGTTGTAATTATCCACGAAAGTAACACACCGCCTACAAAATGGAAATTAGGCCGCGTCATCAAGACTTCTCCAGGGACAGATGATCGAGTTCGAGTTGTAAACTTGAAGACATCTGAAGGGGAGTTGCTGAGACCTATCATCAAACTATCTCTACTACCTACAAAAGGAGACATTTTTGATATTTAATATTTTTAAGTTTTCATCAAATTGTAATATTTTGAACGGTCGTTCAAGGCGGCCGGCATGTTCGCGCCTATCTGGCACCACCGCAATCATATGTTTGTAAAAGCCTGGCTTGGCAGCACTTACAGTCCTGCTGTCAAGCTATGCTTCCGTTTTTCTCTCTCTCTTAATAAAGCTACCAGCAAGATAGGACGTGCAGCATTTTCAATCCGTGCTTTTATTTTCACAATTGCTTAGAAATTGTTGCTTTTCTATTGACTTTATGAATTTTACAACAACAATAACAAACATTTGCATATATATAACACACATATGTATATGGCAAGAGTAAGAGAGTAAAATATAAAAAAAAAAAATCCCTGCATTAGTAACTATCAACAATTAACAATACACATAGTCCACACATTTAACAACCGTTAAACAATTGCCGAGCAAAAAAAAATTTTTTAATTTTTTTTTGAAAACAACATTGCCGCGCATATATTGTTAAAATTCGCTAAAAAATTGATGTTGCTGAGTCTGCGCAACTTGAAAGTCATTGCGCTAAACACACACACACAACTAAAGCAGAATGCCATAGCATTAATGGTTTGAAGGAGTTACGACTCGCATACGAACGCTGCATTCATGACGAGAAGATCTCATCTTATTTCACAGACGCTCAAACAACTTGGCATTTCAATCCGCCAAGCGCGCCACATATGGGTGGCTTTTGGGAGGCTGGTATAAAAAGAATCAAATACCACCTTAAACGCGCCTTAGGGCCTTCGCTTTTAACATACGAAGAATTTGCCACAGTATTGACTGAAGTTGAAGCCTGTGTAAATTCTCGTCCAATTTGCTATATTCCTACCGACGTAAATGACTTTGAAGTTCTGACACCTGGTCATTTCATGATTGGTGAACCGCTAAAGGGACTCCCTGATCCTGATCTAGAAATCTTCAAAGGAACAATTTTTCAACGTTGGCAAATTATCGTGTCAATCAGGCAACACTTCTGGAGACGATGGCGAGACGAATATCTTGTCAGTCTACAACGACGCTCAAAGTGGATACGTTCAACACCGAACTTGCAAAAAGATGACGTTGTAATTATCCACGAAAGTAACACACCGCCTACAAAATGGAAATTAGGCCGCGTCATCAAGACTTCTCCAGGGACAGATGATCGAGTTCGAGTTGTAAACTTGAAGACATCTGAAGGGGAGTTGCTGAGACCTATCATCAAACTATCTCTACTACCTACAAAAGGAGACATTTTTGATATTTAATATTTTTAAGTTTTCATCAAATTGTAATATTTTGAACGGTCGTTCAAGGCGGCCGGCATGTTCGCGCCTATCTGGCACCACCGCAATCATATGTTTGTAAAAGCCTGGCTTGGCAGCACTTACAGTCCTGCTGTCAAGCTATGCTTCCGTTTTTCTCTCTCTCTTAATAAAGCTACCAGCAAGATAGGACGTGCAGCATTTTCAATCCGTGCTTTTACTTTCAATCCGCTTTAATCTTATATATTTAACCGCGAATGTTATTAGACATTCACAATATGAATATAAATTTTTTTATAAGTATGTAAGTTGCAAATTAAAATTTTTCCTCATTAAAATTATTCTGTTAAAAAATTAAAAAAACATTTTGTCAGAAATACTAAAAGAAGTTAAGAAATAATAAAGCCAATTTTTTAAATAATTTCAATGTGATTGCTGTTGCTCATTCATACGTCCAACTGGACTCTACTCTGCTCATAGCCTTATACTTAAAATAGAAGTAATTATGATATTTTACAATAGTTGAAAAAAAGGTAAAATTGTCTTTAAAGAATCGTGTTTGTACAATTGATATGTTGGTCTTGAAATTTGATTATTGTTTCCCCATAAAAATATCAATAATATCATAAAATTCATTTTTTTGTATTGTGTGTCGCTTAACCAATTTTTTCACATACATACAAGTTTCGTACTTTATTCGAATCATTTTATGATTATAAGACTTGAATATATATAAATCTTAGCGTCATCTGTTAAGTTTTTCTTATTTGCCTCCATGGAGTAAATGCCTTCTTTTCATAGAACTCGGTAAAAATTTTATATACTCCTAGCCTACTAGGGTTCTTAGAATTCTAAAATAAAAATTTCATTATTTTTTCATATTTCAGTACATATTATTTACTTATTTTCCTCAATTGTATTTATTGGTAATTGATATTCAGCTTCAAATTGGCCACAATGCTTCCGTTTCCACTTGAGTGGCACGAATTTATTGAGCAATAAGCTAAATGTGGTACTCAAAGCACTGCTGTTCGTAAGCGAAATGCAATTCGAATGAGCTTAGCATATAAATATGTAACCATATGTGCACTAAAATGAATATAGTGTTTATAATCATATATATTTAAATGCATATAAGAAAAATATATAAATTTCAAATATTTTCCTACTACCTCATAATCACACATATGTATTTATAACCAACTTCATATATTTATAAAGGGTGATTTTTTAAGAGCTTGATAACTTTTTAAAAAAAAAAAAAAATAAAATTTGCAAAATCTCATCGGTTCTTTATTTGAAACGTTAGATTGGTTCATGACATTTACTTTTTGAAGATAATTTCATTTAAATGTTGACCGCGGCTGCGTCTTAGGTGGTCCATTCGGAAAGTCCAATTTTGGGCAACTTTTTCGAGCATTTCGGCCGGAATAGCCCGAATTTCTTCGGAAATGTTGTCTTCCAAAGCTGGAATAGTTGCTGGCTTATTTCTGTAGACTTTAGACTTGACGTAGCCCCACAAAAAATAGTCTAAAGGCGTTAAATCGCATGATCTTGGTGGCCAACTTACGGGTCCATTTCTTGAGATGAATTGTTCTCCGAAGTTTTCCCTCAAAATGGCCATAGAATCGCGAGCTGTGTGGCATGTAGCGCCATCTTGTTGAAACCACATGTCAACCAAGTTCAGTTCTTCCATTTTTGGCAACAAAAAGTTTGTTAGCATCGAACGATAGCGATCGCCATTCACCGTAACGTTGCGTCCAACAGCATCTTTGAAAAAATACGGTCCAATGATTCCACCAGCGTACAAACCACACCAAACAGTGCATTTTTCGGGATGCATGGGCAGTTCTTGAACGGCTTCTGGTTGCTCTTCACCCCAAATGCGGCAATTTTGCTTATTTACGTAGCCATTCAACCAGAAATGAGCCTCATCGCTGAACAAAATTTGTCGATAAACACATTTCGAACCGAACACTGATTTTGGTAATAAAATTCAATGATTTGCAAGCGTTGCTCGTTAGTAAGTCTATTCATGATGAAATGTCAAAGCATACTGAGCATCTTTCTCTTTGACACCATGTCTGAAATCCCACGTGATCTGTCAAATACTAATGCATGAAAATCCTAACCTCAAAAAAATCACCCGTTATATACATCTCATGACATACCCCACCAAACCAATTAGTTACAAATGTAAATGTATTGTTAATTACCACCACACTTTTGCTTCCTGCAATTTGATGCCAGCAAACGATTTTCAATGCATGCAATGAAATTTAAATGGAAATTACATCGTTAACACCAATCGCTCGAGTGAATGCACGCGTTTTGAGTAAAAGTGAGGCAAATTAATAAGAAATATGTAGATGAAAAGTAATGTATGAAATATTTATTACCGATATAGTTAAACTTGCATTGGTAATATGTAAGGAAACATACTTAGATATATAATTGTGCGAGTGGGAGCATGCATACATTTCTGCATTGCCCACATACCAATAGAAAACTTTGTGTAATGACCTGCATTACATAGTTGCAAAAATTTCACTTTGGCTAATGGCCTCGCTGATTTCTAGTTATGTGGTTTAGGTAATAATTTATTTTCCTTTTCTTAAATAATATGAAGTTATTACTCAAAAATTGTGCGTGCGAGCTCGCATACGCATAATTCAGTCAATATAAATCATTACACGCACATAAATTGCGTTGCAATTGAAGATTTCTTTAATATTTGAAAATCAAATACACATATTGAAAATTTTAATAAAAAGTAAATATTTGTGGATATTTTAAAGGGTGTACATTTTTTGCGAATATATTTTCCATACTTCGTATTTTCTTTTCACTCAATTGTGTCTTAATTGACTTCGGCGTCACATATCAAGTAATTACTCCGTGTAATAGTGCATAATTCTAATATTTTCATATATATTGACAACAGCGCCACCTATCACTTCTGTTGTGCAACTAAGTAAGTCAAGTGGCAGCTAAATTTAATAAAATCTTACCTAAACTGGTTTATCCTTTTAGAATGCGATAAGTAGCAAGTTTATAAACACATATAAATTAAAATATTTTCTCCTTGGTGAAGTATGGCAACATCCCCTTTGAAAAAATATATATAGAAAACCATATCTTCTGAATACGGGCCTACTATTATTATACATTAAAAACCTCTTTACTTGCTTTGTATTCTAATTCTATTTATTCTATTCAACATTTGTTCTTATTGTTGTCTCTTTGTTGTTGCAAACATCGTGCTAAGTGTGATTTTCATTTCAATTGCTTAGAAAACCACACAAAGCTGCGTTGCTGCTAGTGGCAGCTAATAGTGCACAACAACAAAGGCAACAAATAATAATTTTTCTAAAGTCCAACAACCTGCAATTGAGGCGCCTTGGCGTCAAACAAAACAAAGTGCAATTATTATATGAATCATACTCGTACTCCTCACATGACCTGCAATGAAAAGTGTTTATTGTTGGCGCAGTGCAATGAACTGCCGAGCAATAAATATAAAGCAACAAAGGAAAATGAGAAAATTAGACGTGTAAATCCTTCGGATTATTATTTTCATATAATTTCAAAGCGCATGCGCCAAGTCAGAAACAGGCAAATATACATAAATCGCAAAACAAGCCTTGGTCTGTGATTTTTACAAGTCATTTATTGCGTTTCAAAGTTTTTTGATATCTTTCTAAGAATATACTTTTATTCCGCTGATGAAAAAAATATTTTGCGTCTAAGTCTTATAGTTACTTTTTAATTGAATTAATAAAAAAAGTTGTTTATCGATTTATTCATTAAAAAAAAAATAATAAAGAGACAACATTTTTAATTTCTTTTAATCAAAATAATAATTTTTAAATAATAAAAAATTAAATAAAATAATTATAATATTTGTTTTTTTTATTTAAAAAAATATTTTTATTTAAAAAAATTAAAAAATATTTTATTTAAAAGAATTACAAATATATATTTATATATTTAAAAAAATTATTCATATTAAAAAAATAATAATAAAGAGAGAAATTTTTTAATTTTTTTAAATAAAAATATTTTTTATATATTTAAAAATAATTATTTTTATTAAAAAGAAAATAAAAATTAAAGGGAGAACATCCTTTAATAAATTTTTGTTAAATCAGTTTAATTATACATCCATAAGTATTCCAACATAAATTTTATAAAAAATCATAATTTTATACAAAAGTCTATTTATTTGAATATATTACTTTTACTTGCTATTAAACAGCCTTTCAGTTAATATTTTCATTTTCACTATAAAATCATACTCACTCAATTAAAAGTCATATTAATTTCTTTTAACTGACGTAAACTTTTATTTGATTAAAAAAATCACCGCTAAATTGTACAATTATTTGAATTATGTGACTTTCATGCGATTTCCTTATTAATTGCTTGCAAAAAAAAACTAATTTTTTAAATTAATTGTTATACTTTGCTTTAAAATAGTTGCTATACTCATTATTATATGCACATACATATTTATAGAAAGCGAAAACTGCTTGTACGTGCTTGAAGAGCAATTTCTAACAAAAGACTTAAGCCACAAACTCGATATTATTTCTGGTAGTATATTATAGTTATGTAGTGTATGCTCATGACAAACAATTAAAATTGGACACTTTCATATTTATTACGCTTGATTCACTTTAACTATGCGCAATTAAATGAAAGCAAATTATGAGTGTTTGCTTTAAAATATTTACGTGTGTGTCAACGCTTCTATGATTGTCAGTCAACATTAACTTGTGAAAATGAAATTGTTGTAGGAATTATTTGATTAAAAATGTTGCTGTCGTGAGTGATATTTAATATGAAAAGATATTATTTTTTAATAAGGAAGGCATTTTGTGGGCAGACAATTTTTTATTTTTATTACATGATACTATACATACATACATAGATTTTATATAAATTAATTTATTTGTATAGACGATCATAAATTCGCAGAAATTGGCATTTTTTATTGCGAATATAGTTTTTTAATTTCTTAATTTTTTCAATTATTTTGATAAAATTATACATTTGAACTGAGGTTATGCTAACATTAAACCTTATTTTTACAGAAAATTATATTCGTTCATGAATCTCTCTAATAAATTTTCAATATTTTTTCATTATAGTTAACTGATTTCATTCTGCTATTACTATTTCGAAAATTGTAATAATTTTTCTAAATTTTTCTAAGAAAATTCATTTCATTGACAACCTTTTTGGTAGCATTATTATCATATATTTCACATTAAACGTGATATAGCACCTTTAATATTTAGCTCCTTATGGAAATTTATTTAATTACCAATATCTAAAATATTCATTTTATAAGAAAAACTCCATTATTTTTACATTAAATGGAAGGTTTTATTTAACATAGTTACGATTATTCGATTTAGGTCAAATATGCACCGTTTAGTTGCATAAATTGTTGAAGGTGTTTGAAAGTGATTTCATAATTTCCTTCTCATAGAAACGTTAGTCTCGATTTTCAAAAAAGTTGGACAGTCGTTATTTAAATGTTTCTCTTGAGGAGAATTTTTCTATAGTCCAAACTACTGTCTGGTTAAATAATCAGCATGAATTCTTGGACTAAGATTTTTGGCTTTTATTCGTGATAGTAATTGTGAATTTTGTTTGGAATTCTGTGGTAAGATTCACATCGTAAAATTGGTGTCTTCGTTGACCCAATATTTTCTGTCCTTAATTGAGTCAATTATTTGGTCCATTAGTTAATTGCCTACATTAAGGAGCTGTCTGAAACGGTTATTACCGAACTCTTATCACAAGAAGGTTAAGCAAGGAGGTTCTTCTTAAGCTATTTTAATTAAATTTATTTCTATTAAGAACTATGATTGTTTGTTTCCATGGCTAGTCAGATAGTAACTAGGTAGCAGTACTTGTATACTATACATTCTTATTGTCATAATGTCAAGTTTCATCAGTAGACTTTTATTATGAAATGATTAAAAAGTATCTAGCTGTAGCACTGAGCTTGCTGTAGTCTAATCTGTCTAATATATTATTATACATTTGTACTAACAAGATATTGGTTTTCTAAAAATCAAAGTATGACCTTTTATCTCAAAAAACAAGGTCTTAAATAAATGAATTAATCATAAAATAAAAAAATTTAAATGTATTAATGTAGCTTTATTTAGACTCTTTTTTGATGTTTTACACGGATTATCATGGATTTATGTGAATATTAAAATACACAAATTGTATTTAGTTATTGAACGAGGAATTATTTTTTAATTTTTCGGAAGTATTTTTTTTTTTTAATATCTTAAACTACATAAAAATCAAAAAGTTTAGTATGTTGCTAATATTTCAACTTAAATCTTGCAATCAATCACATTAAAGATTAACTAATGAATTAAATATATTATTCAAATTTATACAGCAATAGCTCATCTTTGACTCGCTTTTTTATTTACCTTTAAAGCATTGAAATTTGCTGGGTCTTCTGCTTTAAGCTATCAAATTCAACTTCATTTAAGTCTCCACTTTTTTCACCTCAAATTTTTGCTAAATTGAATTTAGTTTTTATATTTTCAATTTTATTTTTGTATTTTGTTTCTAGCGCACAATTGCAACATAAAACGTGCAAAGTGCACCAAAAATTCCAGTTTCAAGCTTGTTAACGCTGTCAAAAAGCCAAAAACAAAATTTAAAAAAATTAAAACAACTGACTCGAGTTGCGCCAAAAACGAAAAGCGGCTCAGACCAAGTGTTTGTTTGTTTATTTATTTTTTTTTTCAATTTACCATTTATATGTATTTCTTGCGTTTGTTTAGTGGAGTTTGTTTGTTGAAAAAGTGGCTTACGCAACTTGACGTTTTGCGACTTGTAAGTGGTGTGATGCGGCAACTCGCTACTTGAATTCGACTTTTGTTCGTAATATTTTTGTTTTTGTTTTGTTTTTTTCGTTTAACGAGTACTTGTAATGCACCCAAAATATTTACCGCTGCGCTTCTGCGTATTTGCCGTGGCACTTAATTTGTCTACCGTTTTATGGCTCATTGTTTTTAATGCGTTTTTGTTGTTATTCTCATTTTTTATTTTTGTTTTATCATCATTTGTTGCGCTGTTGCAAGCATCCGCTGCTTGATTTTGAATTGTTGAAAATTCAAGTAACACAAAAACAAAACAAAAAAAAAACAATTTTACGAACTGTTGCACCAATCGCCGACTGAGTTGAAGGGCATTCGCTGCAACTTGTATGGCCGCGGTGCATATTTCATTTGCTCATTACTGTTTACACAGTTGATTATGTGACCTTTCGAATTTGGAATTGCGCCCATGCGTACATCATTCATTCACTTAGCGCCGCAAGCAAATGCTCTGCTTTATTATTAATGTTTAGGTTTTAGTGTCGCGTCCCCTTCGTTGCTTGTTTGCATAATAAAATATGGGTCATCTTATTATTAATAGCAATAACAATAATACTAAACATTTTTTTTTTTTGGCGGAGTTATAGTTTGTCTCATTGTATTGCATTGAAATATTACGCATATCTTGTGAGGTCAGCTGCAATCACTTTCACGCTGCGTTGTGATGGCAATTTTGTTTGTTTAAGTTTGATTTTTGTTTGATCTTCCCATGGTAATGTGCGCAATTATATTTATTTAATTCAAAGTTATTCATTTATTAATTTATTTGCATGAAATCTTCACTTTCAATATTTTGAAATTTTAGCAAATAATTATGAAATTTTTCGTGAACTCATTACCCATTTTTAATTTTTTTCTCAAAATATTGATCAAAATGCGTATTTTAAGGTCAAATGTGTCAGTTATGGACCAATGTGATATTTTCCAAGAGATTGAGTCATAAGTAAAAAAAAATATTTTTCCGATTTTCGAAATTAGCCCCCAAAAACGAAATATTTCGAGTCGAAGTTCAAAAAAGGACTTTTAAAAAAAAATTATTATTAATTACAGAATATAGTTACTAAAAAAACTAAAACTTGGATGCAATCTACATTTTCCTCTTAATTCAATGGTGTGTTAAACTTTTTGATCTTGCTTATATGACAGATGCTATGAAGGGTCAAAGTTTGATCTTCGAAAAAAATAAAATATTTGTGTATCGGAAAATACTGCATAAGGCATCTGTCATATAAGGTTGACGAAAAGGTTTATATACCATTGAATTAAGAAGAAAATTTGGACTATATGTATCTATATTTTGGATGTTTTAGTAGCTATATCCTGTAATTGATATTATTATTTTTTTAAGTCAATTTTCGAACTTTGAATTCAATTATTACGATTTTGGAGGCTAACTTCGAAAATCGAAAAGTACACTTTTCTACTTATGACTCAATATCCCGGAAAAAAAATTATTTTGGTGCAATATGCATATATTTTTAATACTATTAAGTGATGGCAACCTTATCTAACACCTTTTGATTTTTATTTTTCGAATTAATATCAATTTTCCGATTATATGAATCATGAGTGTATCGGTTTAACTTTTTTCTAACTTTTAAAATTTTAGAATCCAGTTTTTACTATCCTTGTGATGAAAATTGATTGACCACTGACTTCTCTTATTGATCACTGAAGAGTATGGTAAACTAGAACATACCTGATAGATTTTAAAATTGTATAATATTTATTTTTGATTGCCATAAGACATACCTGAAATGAAAGAGAGAGAAGATAATTATTTAGAAAAATTGTTAATTATTTAAATTATAAAATATCACTAAAATTTATTTGAAACACATTTTTTTAAAAATATATGAATTTTATTTAAAGTATTACTCATTTGCATAAAATCACAAAAATACCCAAGCGCCTCGCAATTCACCTTTGTGCCGACCTCGCATTCTGCGGGTACCAGCATTAATATTTCTCTACCTCTATTACTCGAAGTACTTGTATTATTTATTATGCATGCAGCAGACGTTTTAAAGAATTGCACATTTCCAGTAATAATTTATTGCTTGATAATTGTGTACATATTTTAGTAATTTGTTTTTGTCATTAAACTACCCATAAAGCTTTGGGCAACACTTCACCTTTGCTAATGTGAAATATTTATATGCAGCATATGTTTTACAGTTGTAATATTTACAGCCAAGCCCAAATATTTATGAGCAGTCAGACAAAAAAAAATATATAAAAAAAAAACAAACAAACAAAATTTCGAAATTGCAACAAGTTACTTGGTTGGAGGTTTTTAAATAGGTTATGTGCGTTTATTACTAAAAAAAAAATAAAAATATTAAAAAAAATTAAAATATTAATTTTAAATTAAAATATTAATTTTTTTAAATAAATATATCTTAAGTTTGTTTTAATTTAAATCTTTGTTTTTCATTAATTTTTTTTAATTAAAATTTTTTAAAATATATTTTTTTTTAATTAATTAAAATATTAAAATATAATAAAATTAAATAAAATTGTATACCTTCTAACATCTTCGATTATTATGTATTTAAAAAATACTTTTTTTGAATAAATATTTATTTATAATTTTGATTGTATTTTTTTTTTGAATTTTTTTATAATAAAGGGAAACTCTGCGATTGTTGTGCTTAATTATTTTCATTAATATTTTTAATAATAATTTAATATTTATTTAAGCATATACATATACAAATTTTTTATAATAAATATTTTTAATTTTTTTTTTTTGAAATATTGTTTTAATAAAAAAAATATATTTTTTTATAAAACAGAAACATCCACGATTGCTATGCAATAAAAAATATTTTTTGAATAAATATAATATTATTATTTTTTCAGTTTCTTAAGTTTTAAGATTTTTATTTTTAAGAAATAAACTATCACGATTGTAGTGCCATTAATTATTTAATTCCTATACTATTTTAATTTTATTCCTATTTTTTTTAATATTTTATATTTATATTTTATTAATTTAATTTTTCTTTAATTAATATTTTTACATTTTTTCTTTAAAAGTGGAAAAATATTGGTTTAAATATTATATTTTCATCAGATTTAATTTTTTAATATTTTTATAATTTATTTTTAATAATTTTCAAAATCATTTATGTACAACCCATCCCCAAGCGCATTTCCTAACACCATCAGTGCTCATGCGCCTGCGTTTATTTGCATGCAATAACTGCAGCTTATGCATAAAAAATATAGTGAATATAGTAAATATGCCTGTGCGACTGTCGGCAACTTCTGAGCGAAATAATTTCATAATTTTTTAGCTGCTTAGCGCTGAATTATTGCCAAAATACATAAGTGGGTATGTGAACAAAATGTTTCCATGTTAATTATTGCGCGCTGCAGCAGGTGGCAGGGCAAGACAGAGTAGTGTAGGAAACAACAAAAAAGGTAATTCACATACAGACATATTTACATATATATATATATTTACACATATTTAAGTACATATGCGTGCAAACAAAAGCATTGCATAAAATTATGTGTAGAGAATGAAAAGAAAACTAAACTTATTTACACACTTGTATTTAGCTTACATACATACATATTATACACACAAACACAGCCATACTTACATAAGTACACATTGCTCGCGCATACACCGCTAATTAAGCTTAAAGCGGGCGTTACGTACCACAAACGCTGCACAAAAACGTGTTACATAGCGACCAGGGCTGAATTTCGAAAATATTTTCGATGGCACAAAAACTCAACAACAACAACAACAATAAATTAGTGAAAAATGTTGTACTAAAAAGAAAGCATCAAAAAAGCTGCATTGTTTGCAGCACAGCAACAATCTATGGTAAAGTAAATAGCGCTGGCCTGAAAGCTTGAGAAAGTACACAACGAAAGACTTAAGCAACGAACTCGCACTGCCAATGAAGTACAAACCCGGCAATGTAGCCAATGCGTTGACACAAAAAGCGGTGAATTCCGTGCAGCGCTTTTTCATTTGCATTTTTTTTTAGTTTGGTGAGGTATTTCCTTGAGGTTTTCTTTGGTTTTATTTATTTTAATTTTTTAATAATTTTTTTTTTAATTTTTTTTTTAATTTTTTTTTTAAATTTTTTTTATTAAAAAAATTTTTTTTTTTTTACTTCACTGTACCTTTTTATGTTGTTTTTGTTTTTGTTATTTTTTAAATTTAAATTTTCATTCACTCCACTCACTCATTTCATTTGCCACACAACAACAACTGCGCCACAGTCTTAACCACCTCTTCCTTGTTGCAACTTCCTCGTTGTGCTCGGCGCTGCTTTTCACACTTTTCCGTCAGCTCAATTCAACTGTAACAATAACAGTAACAATCAAATTTGTATCGAGCCATTGTTGTTGTTGTTGCGACGCATATTTGCTTTCATTTTCATGCATTTAATTGCATTTCCCCGTGTCGCCTCACAGCTAATTCAAAATCAACGGAGAGCAGTTTGCTTACCACAAGGCGGCCGCAGAAGGGCTCGAATGCGACGCAAACCATAACATTTCCGGTTAAAGCAAATTGGTGTGGTGTGGCGGTGTGTTTATAATTTGTTGAAAACTAAAAGTGCTTAACAATCGAATAAATAAAAGTACACTTGAGTGCTGAAAAAAATTTGAAAAAAAAATTCACGCTTGCTCATTTGCTGTTATTAAGAAGTGAGGATGAGAAAAAATGTGTTTCCTATGCTTTTGTAGACACAGAAATACAAAAACAAGCACATATACTTAGTGTCTGACAATCGCCAATTTGCGGCTTGTTATGTGGTGACGTTTTCACACAAAGCTTTTCACTTTCGAAATCACAGTTGACAATTTTCGCGCATTCGCCACGGTTATGTGATGGTGTGGTCATTTAATGGCGAATAGAAAGTACAGAAATTTTAATTAAATAATTTTTTTATTAGACATTTTGTAAGTTGTTGTGAAATTTAACACTCACTCGAGAGAAGCAATAACTGAAGGTGTTTTAAATGATGTGTTTTATAAAATTTTTTAACATTATTAAATTTTTATCTAAAAAAATATTGGAAAAAATGTGTTTAAAATTTTTTATTTCAGTTAAAAATATTAGGGTTGCCACTTAATTATTAAAAATAATAATCAAAAAGCAATTTTCTTTCTTTGATTATACTTGTTTAAATGTTTTATAAATTTTTTAAAAACAGAGTTGCCACCTACTTAAAAAATAAATGTTGTTAAATATGCCTAAAAATAATTAAAATTAAGTTTTTTGCTAAATAAACAATTTTTAGTTAAAGTTGAAAATAAAAAATAAAACTTTTTAGAGTTGCCATTGATTTAAATATTTACAAATTATCCTTTTTCAGCTGTATATGGATCTTGAAATTTTAATATATTTATTAAAGCAGGTACACTGAATTCAGATATCCAATATTTAAAGCAAATTATATATGTATGTATTTTTCCAAGGTTGCCATGTATTTTAAAATTTTTAATAGAAAAATGTATATGCATGTTGATGATAAATTGAAATTTGTATTATATATTGTTTTTATGTCGATATATTTTAATTTCATTTCACTTTGGATTTCACATACTTTTCAACTGAACTTTATATTTCAGGGTTGCCACTCTTAAAAATAAAAAATTATAAAGAAGGTTATAGTTAATAATGAAATATGCATTTAAATTTGTATGCATTATTGTTATTAGAAAAAATATAATCCGAGTGTGTTGCCATATTAATTCAGAAATATTTGCACAGAGTCGTTTAGACTTATTAAAACTGTTAAAAATCATAATATTCTTCTAACTAGCTTCATATCAACTAAATACAAGACCTCTGAAAATTTTTAGTAAAAAATTAATAATAAAGGATGGCAACCCTGTCTCCCAATGTCAATAAATATTTTTCAGTAATATATAATATTTCAATATTGGTACTAAAATTACTATATTCGGGTACTTTGAAATAAAAAAAAAAAAAACAATTTTTTTAACAGGGTTGCCACTATTTTGAAGATATCGTGAATATTGTTTGTAGCATAAAAGTTGCTTATAATAGATATTTGTATATTGAAAAAAAAGTACAAGTTAAAGCTATTTGATTGCGTCTCAAGGCACATTTATTTATAGCAGTGTTGCCATCTGTCTAAAAATATTCTATATTTTTTGTAACAAGAAATGCATTTGTATGTCACATGCAGATTTCATAGAAATATTTTACATTTTTATTGTGTCAGTGTTGCCATATTTTTATAATATTTCAATTATTTAAATTTTCTTATTACACCTAAATCATCACCACCGGAAATCATTATTCAAAAAACACATAAAATACATTTAATGTTTTATTGTCTCATTACTTAATGGAATTCGTTTTCGAACAGTAAAAAGAGCGTACCCACGAAAAATATTCAACGCCTCTCTACATTAAAGCCATGTTCACACATTGTCGGTGGTAATTGAAAGCACACGAATTGTACTGGTTTTGCTGCCGAAACTGCACAACGCATGTTGCATGCAACATTAATGTAAGATTTACAACACGACACGCATGCGCTGCGCCAAATGTCTCATACAATACATACTTCCATGCAGCCATGCGCTAAGGCAATAAAAAGAATTTTAATTACCACAAAGCAACAACAGGAAGAAAGACAAGCATTATATTTGGGTGACATTTTTGAGAGCAATAAAAGCATAAGACAAACACGAAGCAATCGCTTCACATAATTGTTGTTGTAGTTTCTGTCCACTTTTCCTACTTTTCGGCGCTATCTCGCTCGAAGTACTCGAACGCTTGTCGTCTGGGAATTATTGCCACAACACGCAATGAGTCCAACACGACCAGTGGGAGACATGACTTAAATACGAAATTGTTAAAGAAATAAAATTTAGTAAATAGTCGAACTGGAGAATGATGAAGAGGCAATAAAGTAGAGTTGTCGGTGTAAATTTGTTTACAATTTAGAGAAGAAAAATTGTTTCTCTGATTATTTTGCTAAAATTGAGGAGTAATAATCGAAATATTAAAACCAAATTCACTTTTAATACTCCTCAATAAATTTAGGTCGCTTATTACAGGGTAACCCTCTAGACAGCATGTCTAATTTCGTTCATTAGTAACAGCCAAAATTCAGTGGCGGCTCTTAACAAACAAAAAAACCATTCATTGAAAATCAGAAGCGCGAATGAGAAAGTACAAATGTACATCGCAGCGTAGCAGTGACTGAAGAAAAGGTAGTGATTCGTCAGAGAGAATAAAATATAATTATGAAAAAAACTAATATTTGGAAAGTAAAAGTAATGTAAGCAAAGAAAAGAGTGTAACTAAATGAACGAAAACTGTGAAAATAAATGTTTTTGAAAAAGCTCTTATCTCTCTTAGATAGCTTTCTTACTAAAATATAGTATGTATAATATACCAAATTGTTGGATTTTTTTTCAATGTTTATATAAAATATTTTTAAGTTATTAACTAAATAATTTAGAATTGCCAAGTAGCTAGCATTTTTTCACATTTTCTTTAAGATTTTGTGTTCAAAAAAGGTTCCCACCTTATTATATTTAAGAACAGCAAAGGTTAGGTTAGGTTAGGTTACTCTGGCAGGCTAAAAAAAAGCCACACTTAGACCAGTTTTGTTCCTTTGCGATACCAGATGGAGCGCCGTCACTTAGTTAATGAGGAGTAATCATCCTTTAGGATGCCTGCGCTTGTTGCGAATTTCAAAAGAACAGCATAAAAGACTTTCAATTCAATAAAATATATATTTGCGAAAAAAACTTATTATAAATATTCAGTTCATGTAATCAAGAATTACTAAACTATACTTTCATAGGGTTGCCCATTTTATAAAGCAAATAAATTTGAAATAAATCAAAGAGAATTCAATATTCAATATATATACTGCGAGCAAAAATGTTCGAAGAGTTTTAAAATTTTGTATTAAATTTTTACTTGGAACATAGTTGCCAGCTATTACTAAATTAAATTAAATTAAAGAGAAAATATAAGATGGAAATTTGAAATTCAGAATGAATATTTAAATGTTTTCAAAAGGGTGAATTAATATAATATATGGAAAGGGGTTGCCATCCTTATTAGAATTTATATAATTTAAAAAAATTAAAACATAATTAAAAAAAAAATTAAAAATTTTAAATATTTTAGTTTAGGGTTAGGTGTGTTTCAAAATTTCAAAATTTTAATTTTTTTTTGTCGTATTAAATAGTGAAATATGGTTAAAATATTATTCGGAAATATCAAATGAATCTTAGTAATATCCTAAGAAATATCCCATTTGGTAGTTCCGCCTATCAGGTCACTTCAGTACGAATGCAAAACTTTAAACGCATTTATCTCAAAACTCAATTTTTAAAGTCGGTGAACACGATATCTCAAAAAGTTATGAAGAGATTTTGTTCACATCTTTAGAATAGAAATAGCAGACATCTTTAGAATAACATTATCTTGTTAATGAACAAGGAATTTTTTACATTCTTATTATAACTATTTTTTCGATCCAATATATGTCGAAAATTTTACGAAAAAAGTGAATTTTTTGGTTTAAGTCCCATCAAAAATGTAAATTTTAATACATTCTCTTTTCCATCGTCCATTTACTAGATGTATCCATGCACTATCGAAATGTTTTTGGTTTATTGATTTTAGATGAACCAACAATGAGTTATGATGTCCTCTGCAAGGTCTTTTTTTGGACACGTCATGGAAGATAAGGTGTCAACGGCTGAGTTTTCGGAATTTGTAAATGAAAATTTCACAAAATACTGTTAATGCATGTATCTTTGATATGCTGAATTGTTTAATTGAAATATATGGTTGTATATATTTAAAAAAAAAAATTAAAAATACCCTCGTTTTTAGCATATGAAACCCACCTAACCCCTTAAAACGGGAATGATTTAATAATGGATCCTTCTGACTTATAAATTACAATTGTAAACGCTCATTAAAGAGTTTGAAAATATTTTTTTTTTTATAAAAATAGTAATTAAAATTAATTGGTAACACTTTCATCTAATTATCTATGTTTTAAAAACGGGATATTCCGAAATGATATTCTTATTAGTTATATTTAATTTGCATTTCTTTTTCAACACATATACATATGTAGCATAGAGCTTTAGTATAAACCGTTACCGACTTAATGGCAGTTCTATGAAGTAATTTTTTCTTCACTGCATATTGCTTTATCTACAAAAAAAATTATATCAATGAAAAAAATTCTACACTAAATGCCTTTCCTGTGCTTTGTATTCAAGTCTACGAAATGCATATCTCAATGCAACACAAGCACCGTTATACAAATCCAATGCATTGGTTAGATCAATTCTCAAAAATTTTCACTACCTTCATCACCTTAAAATACACATACATACACACATATATTCATTATTATCACAATAAAAAAATTTAAAAAAGTTTCTAACCTTCATGCACCGTCCAATAAATTCATATCAACTATTTATTTACCCATTACCTCTGTATTGTATGCGACGACTTCTTTGTTAATTCTTGAAATTCTTTCATTGCTCATTTGCATAAAAATCCCATAAAGTCGCTACGACGTTCTGCATTCAATTGATTATACAATGATTGGAATTTAATGTTTGAGCTATTTGAAGCGAACGAACGAATGCGACTTGATTCAAAAGAATGCCGCTTGTTGAATAATAAAGTGTGGTAGAGAGCAGAGAAGAGCGGCAGCAAGTACAGTTAGTGGTTTAAAGGGCTTAATTTTTTTTTATTTATTAGAAGCTTAGCAGTTGTGGATTATTGGTTATTTGTGCTATGGATTGAGTAAAAAAATATTCTGGAGAAATTGTTGGTGATTAATATCAATTAATAGATGGTGGATGGATAGTTGGGATGAAGTTGAAGTAAATTTTAAATATTTTAAGGGAATATTTTATAAATTTTTAGAAGTTTATTGGGTGCGGAATATAAGAACTTGCTTTATTTTGTACATTGGGAAAGAAAAATTCACTCAGGCTTTAAACTAAAGACTTAAGCGACAAACTTTAAGCGTATTTTGGGATTAGGGTTGGCATATCATTAATTTTTGTGCTGTTTTATTGGTTTTTGTAAGCTGTATACCTCTAAAACCCCTCTTTATAATTAAATATATATTTTTTGGCAATAAATAATCCATACAAGTAGTTAGTAGTAGGTAGGCAATGCTATCTAATATACAAGAACTTTATATGTAGCTTTGCTTTTTGTATTTCTTCTTAAATCATTAGGTTCATAAAATTAAATTCTTATTCATTTATACTTCGTGTGTACAAAAATAATTTTTTTTTATGAAAATAAATTCATTTGCAAATACGCCTAGCACTCTGGCTTTGGCCATAAACTTGAGCTGCTGACATCTATTGCTATGAATTTGCCACCAATAAATAGCTGTGATAATTAATTTCGATTTTTTTTACACAAGCATAGTATTATATTGAATTTCAGCACGACTAGGATTCTAGTTGAGAAAAAATATATTAAAAAAAAAAAAATTATAAAAAGTGAGGAAAAAATACATACAAATAAATGAATGAAAAAAATCAAAAAATAAACTTGTGAACAGTAGTAACACGATATGGCAGCATCGTACAAGTTAGCTGTATAATATATCAATGGACAACTGGTTGGCTATAAATCAGAAGGAGTGCCGTTGCTCACTGCAGAGCTGCAGCATGACAAAGCATAACACACCGATGTTTTTTTGTTGTTGTTGTTGCTGGCACTCGGCATCTGCAATTCAAGTTCAAGGCGCGCACATTGCCACTGAACTAGTGAATATTGGTGCATTACTATCATACCTCGTTTGATGCGCTGGAAGCCAGTGCCACCAACTGATATATACATAGCCAAACACATATAAATATGTATGCATATGCGCATGTGTAATAATAATAAACAATATTGCTGCACATTTACACTTCTGTTTAGCGAGTGCAACAGTCAGCTAACAATAACAGCAACAACAACAGCAACTGTTGGTGAACTGCACTGATTCACCGCTTTTTGCGTTTTTCATTTCAAATGCAAC